>NC_058414.1:3904055-3916151 GCF_002201575.2 Neomonachus schauinslandi
AAAGAAAGAAAGAAAGAAAGAAAGAAAGAAAGAAAGAAAGAAAGAAAAGAAAAGAAAAGAAAAGAAAAGAAAAGAAAATAGTGGTTTTCCTATACACCAAAAACAACTAATTAGAAAGTGTGATAAATGGGTTATTGTGTTACTGGAAGGACATATACAACCTATCGTCATTGGCTATCTGGCTTATTAATACTTTTCATTTCCTTCTTGACACATTTTTTCCTAATTTGTTATAAGGACCATCAGACGAAAGAAAAAATTGAAGTCTTTACCATGATGTAGGTTCCTTATACAAAACAACTGAAGATAAATTCAGTTGCTTGAGATGAAAATACAATTTCTTGGCTTTCCATTCCTGGACGTTACATGATAATTTGCAGATAATAATGAATAGAAGCTGGAGGATGAGGCTTCGTTAAGTGGTTTGCTTTCGTTCTGGGTTTAACCAAAGACTGTGATGTTCTTCCCAGATTAATCCAATACAGGAATCAAGCCATCAATTTAATTTGGAGACAATATTTTAGCCAGATCACTCAAGAGGTGTATTGGTAGGTATAAAACAAATTGGTAACAATGTTTAAGTTACAATAAATTAAGAGATAAATTAGTAGGTTGATGACTTTCATTAATATTTTTACTGTTAAAGTAATGTTTTGGTCTTTGGCTTTTATTCCAACCTCATTTGAAATCTATACTTAAGCATGCACACTATTTATAAAAATCTTTCTTGGGGCCTGGCAAAAATATTTCAGAATTTTGAGATGCAAAACGGTATCTGTGCACTCAAAAAAAAAACCAGACGGTTGTTTAGTTGTAGATATATCCATATTATGTATTCTGCTCAGAGAGAAGTCAGGTCAGAGGTTCACACTACCTTGGTCCTGCCCATGAACAGAATTTCAAAAGACATGAGGATGTGTGCACAATTAATTGCTAAAGAATATAGTCAGTAATTACTCAGTGTTTGAGTCTTTGAAGTCTAAGTTACTTGGTTTGTGTGGACATTAAAAATTGGCTTTCAAGATACTATGTGGCAGCTATTGAAGTGAGTTGAGAAACTTAACGAAAATGGCCCAGTTCTTTTCAAACATTTTTATTAAACATATTCCATAGAGATGTGAGGGTTTTAAATTAAGAATCACAACTGTGATATTCAATGAGGGAATATTTAAATAACCGGAGCTCTGTGAAACTCAGTGGACCATGCAAACGTTTTTCCTACCGCCTTGTGTAATCAAACTTAATTAAATTCAGACATTCTTGGAATAATTGCCGAAAATTGTGTCTATCTTTTGCAAAAACTGGTATTCAGTGCGAGGAAATCCATAACAACAAGTGACCTGGATTATGTGTTTTATTGTGTCAGGCGAGGGCACGGATGGAGGACTTTTGGGTCCCCCCTTCTTAGCTACAAATGCGGATCCTTCACGCAAAGCATCGCCCTGGAGTCCCGAAGGCTGGGCGTGGACATGGGCGTGGGCATGGAAAAGCTCAGAACCAGGCTCCGGTGCACCTGCTCAGAACAAGACACTCACTGGACGCCCAACCTCAGGGCAATCACTGGCATCTGGAGGGATGCATTGAAACTCACAGTTGGGAAATGTACACGAAAAAAGAAAAGGATCTTTGTCCTCTGCAC
Organism: Neomonachus schauinslandi; assembly: GCF_002201575.2. Classification (NCBI taxonomy): domain Eukaryota; kingdom Metazoa; phylum Chordata; class Mammalia; order Carnivora; family Phocidae; genus Neomonachus; species Neomonachus schauinslandi. Next base: position 3,905,695 of record NC_058414.1, read on the forward strand.
CCCACCTCATTTCAGAAAGGACTTGCAATGATATCTCAAGAAAACTGGAAAAAAAGAAAAGTCTTGACAACATGCACCCAAGATACAGAATACAGAAGGATTTGAAATTTAAGAAGCGATGTAGTCTGGGAGGAAGGAGGGAAAAAAGGATCAATCTGATACCAAGGCTGTGACCCCTGAATGTTTTCCAAAGGTCGCACGCACTTATTAGAGATGAGATACACAGTATTTTCCAGTACCCAAGGGGGGAGAAATCTAATGCATCTCACACAGGAGGAGGCTATTTCTTTATTTTTTTGAGAACTCAGAGAAAAGTTCCTGTTAGTCTTTATGATATAATTAAAAAAATAATTAAAAAAATCTTTGAAATCCTTACAGAAAATGCAAGCATAAAGTTCAAGAATCTGCTTATAACCTTCTGTGTACACGGTGGGTCAGGATCAAGCACCGCTCAGTGGAAGCAAATCAGAGATAAGTCTGAGCTCTCCAGGCCAGACAAGGGAGTCTCAAATGGTCTGGTTAATCCAAGTTTTAAAGGTACACACTCTGTGGGGTTGCAGGGCTCTCCAGAAGGTTCTGTTCCATATCCCTCTCTCAGGCGTGAGCCTCTGGTTAGAACTGGGAGGTAGAGTCAGGGCTTATCATCTTTGGTAAGTAAGCGCTAGGGGTCCATAACCAGGAAGGGTGAAAGGCTGCGTGAGTGTGACGCATTTCTCATCGGAGACTCTTGAATGATATGGTGTGAAAGGTTTCCGGTGTGATTTATCTCTAATCTCTTATTTAAATCATGTCTTTTTCTGCATATCAGCCCTCTGTTTCATTTCCTAGGATAACAGGTTGGATCTTTGAGGGGGGCATCTGGCTGTTGGCAGAGGCAAGCGAGATAAGCCAGGGCAGAATGGAAGCAGACTCTCTTGTCTCTTTGCATCTTGACGGTGGGAAGTGCAGGGCAGGGCCAGGTGCTAAGGATGTGGTGCACACAGCTGGAATCCCTCCAGTGGCCGGGGGAAAGGGAGGGCCCACGTCAATGAGGCTCCAGGGCGTTCTGTCCTGGAAATTGCATGCGGTTGCATACCGCTCTTGGAGTGGACTGGCCCGGGTGCAAGAAGTATTCAGAGGGAGGGATGGACTAACAGCTTGGTAAAGTCCCAGTGGTCATAATAATAACTGAAGTTATTTTTCAACCCCTAAAAGTTTGCAGGATTTTCTGCGAGTTTTTATTTTATACCATATCACTTAAACCTCACGGTGACTCTACAAAAGAAATGTATATTTTACAAATAAAAAACAGAACAAAACAAAACAATGAGGCTTAGAGGGGGTATACGTGGTGCCCAGCATCACACAACTATGAAGAGGTTCTCCAGACTGGATTACGTCCTTTCAAAATTCATGAGTTGCAGAGCTGACCCCCAATTGGACTGTATTTGGAGATAGGGCCTGTGGGGGTTGATAAAGCTGAAACAGGTCATGAAGGTGGGGCCATCACCTGATAGGCCTGGTGTCCTTTTGAGAAGAGGAAGAGACATCTGAGTGCTCTCTCTATGTGCAGACACAGCCAGGAGATGGCTGTCCACAAGCCAGGAAGAGGGCTCGCCCTAGAAACTGAGTCCCTAGCGCCTTGATCTTGGACGTGTTATCCTTCTGAACTGTGAGAAATACATCTCTGTTGTTGAAAGCCCTCCCCCGTCGGTGACATTCTGTTCGGGCAGCCTGAACTGCATAAGAGCAGATCCAAAGGCAGGATCTGAATTTGGACTCTGTGTCCCCCAAAGTCTTTAACAGATGCCCTGAGACCTCACGGGCGATGGTGATGACTCACAAGAAGCAACGTCGTTGAATTTACTGCGCTTGGGCACGCATGTTCTTAGGCCACCCGAACTGCAGGGGATTCAAGGCTCTGCTGGCTAAGAAATGTCTGGAATCCCATTTCACATTTTGGGGACTGAAGTGCAGAGAAAGTAGTGTACTGATTGGCAGCTTGCACCTAGACATGATCTGGGAAGGACACCACCTTCCGTGAGGGCAGGGCTACACCATGGAAACTGGGTGTGCGCTTTCCTTCAGTGATGCCAGAGTCCTCCTGTTTGCAGGGTCAGTGCACGTGGGAGCTCGGGGACAGCTGGAAACGTCCTGAGATAAAAGAGCTGCCTAAAGACATGGAATCGCTTGAGGAAGGAGGGTCCTCTGACCAGAACTCGAGTCTAATGCCGGGGTTTGAACCCTGTGTTTCTCATTGTGAGACCTTGTGTTTCTAGAACCTCGAGTTACAAACGTTCAAAGCAGGTGTATTGTTTTCTACACTAAGTGTCTGTCATTGTTTTCCCACATGAATGACTCTAAGGGCCATATCGTGTCTTCCTAAGGTGAGAGCCTTGGTGAGGCCCCAGGGAGTAGTGTGGAATGTCTCCTTCCTGGGGATGGAAGCTAGGACACTTCTCCCTCACTGTGGGGACCACTCAGGCCCACATGGCCGACCGAGCGTCCTGCACAGAAACCCACTCCCTCCCTCCTGTGAGGAAGGCTACCCTAAAAAGCCACCATTCTTTGGTTAGGGGTAGAGTAAATCTTGGAAGTTTTTTCCTAACATGGCTCATAGATGAATAAATGCTTCTTGGATACTAAATGCAAACTATTAGAATCACCACCATGGTCTAGAGCTGCAGAGAATGTGGGGTGAGGGAGGGGGTCTCTCCAGACTGAGTATAAAATATTCTAATAGTCCTGTGGAATATACACCACAGCATTGAAATTATGGTCATTGAAGGAGTGCCTGGGTGGCTCAGTGAGTTAAGCATCTGCCTTCGCTCAGGTCATGATCCCGGGGTCCTGGGATCAAGTCCCACATTGGGCTCCCTGCTCCTTGGGGAGCCTGCTTCTTCCTCTGCCTCTCTTTCTCTGTCTCTCATGCATAAATAAATACAATCTTAAAAAAAAAAAAAAACTTAGTAAAACTCCAGTGCTGTTGGCAATGTTCGGCGGTGGGAGCAGGTGCTTTGGATCACTAAGCGCAATCAGTGTTAGGTTCCCAAATAAGCGAACGTTTTTGGAAATTCCTTTGCTTTTATTTATTCCGGGAATAGAAGGGGTATGGTGAGATTATTTTTTTTCTTCCCAAATATCTAAGACCCTTACTTCAATGCAGCATCAGGAGCTTGATGCATCATAAGCTGCCTATTCACTGTTTTGTTTATTTTTATGGATCAGGCATTCAGGAGAACTCTCCTGAGTTCCCATCGCAGCTTCAGTGGATTTCAGGCTCACAATGAGCCAAGCCCCTCTTATATTTGGTTTGTTTCTCGTCGCGGTCTCTCTAACCCCTGGGGCAATGTGCAGCCTCTGCCCGTGGGCAGGTCAGCACCACCACTAGTCAGTGAGGCAGCGTTGCGCGAGATGGGGACGGGGAGGGCAGACTGGAAAGGCATCAGGAGCAGAAGGAGAAGGAACGGCATCAGGAGCAGAAGGAGAAGGAACACTTTCTTCTTGATCAGATACCCCCAAAGGAGAGGAAGTAGAAATACTTGGTCTTATTTGAGTGCACGGAGGCGTGTGGCTTGGGATTTTTTTCTGTCTGATGAGACAGAGTATGTGTGGGAGTGAAGCTGTCTGTTCTGGTCCAGGAGGAATTCCAGAGAAAGCGGTCTTTATATGCCAGGTTCACAAAGGGACCGTGGAGGCAAGGAAGGCGGGCCCTGACGGTCCCCTGTGGACACAGACAAATACAACTGAGGCTTACGGCCCTTTATGAGAACTAGCATTTGTCGAGGTAGCCTCAGACATTGCACATTACATTTCTTGTAAGGAAGAGAATCAGGCAAAATCCGTACGTGGAACTGTCAACCCAAAGTACTGTAGGCAAGCAGAAATAAAAGATTTGAGTGGAGAAAGGAAATTAAACGTGTTGGTGGAATTTAAGTGAGGGATTCACCACTTAAACACGGATATAAAAGTTTCACCTAAATGGAAACGATCAAGTGTCTTCTCTTCTGGAGTTTCATGCCTAAGAGGTCCAATTTGGCAGCTCATATTGGAAATCTCTAAGGATCAGTACAGCAAATTTCCTGAAATAATTTGGACAGGGAGCGTTTTCCGTCAGAACTTCTAGTAGGTGAGATGTTCCGTGGGACGCACATGAGAGGTCCTGTGGTACAAAGTTACTTAGCTTGGCTCACTTTTCTTCTAATCTTCCATCCCACTCAATGGCCTTGTCCACACGCCTTATAATTGTGTCCTAATTTAAGGAGACGTTTTGCACTGAGCCCACTTCTATGGGAAATCAGTGCCCCCCTCTCTGCCTTTCTTAGCACCAGATCCTGTCTGTGGCGCCTGTCTTCACGAACCCCTTAGTGGTCACCAAGACAAGTGCAACATTGTACTTGATAGAAAATAAGCCACTCTTACAAAGAGAACCTGTTAAAGTCAGTTTTTTTAGGTGATGTCGTTAGCATCATAGAAATACTCGGGAAATACACACTAAATTTTTGTCCATATGCATGAATAAAGCATGGCTGTTGTGTCACCATAGGTCATATGAGAATATTATCATTCAGGAAATCAAAAACATTTAAAAATCTATTACCCATCCACTTTAACTTAGAATAGAAAAAAAAAAGATGCCATGACTTATTTTTATCTTATTTTACTTTACTTTTCTTTTTTTTACTTCGTTACTTTAATTTAATTTAATTTAATTTAATTTAATTTTATTTTATTTTTAAGTGGATCCCTGTTCGATATGATAGTTTAGACAAATCAGTATGGGAGAACATAAAAATTCAGAGATAACATGTGCACAAAGCATGGGTTAGCTTACTAATGTTGGGGAGGTCCACCCCAGAAATACTCGATGACACGAAAGGAACCTACACCCTCGTCTATAGGATTCTTCCAGAAATAGATCACCAAACCTGTGTTAGTGAGCTTAATTAAGAAGTTCTTGTCAGAGTAGTCTGTGCACTCGCATACTGATTAACTGTCCTTGATGTTATTGAAAATAAGTTTGGGAGATAATGTAGTAAGTTGTGCAAATCCTAAGTGAGTGATTGGCACGGAGATGTTGAGAGAGAAGAAATTCTCAGTGTGAATTTGGCCCTGTTCCCCCCGGAGCGTGGAGGCCAGTGGGACCCTGTGGGAAAGAATCTTGTTTCCCCGTGCTTCATAATGGATAATAGATACCCCCATGAGATTATCCATACCCTTCTGCTTTAAAATTTCTTGATTCCTATAACCAGTAAGAAGTGGCAAATACGGGAATTCCAGTACTTGGCCATACTCATGTAAATCCAGATTCAAGTTCTGCTTTCAACCTCATTTTCTTATGGATGAGCCACTTTTCTTCACGCCACCAGATAACTCCAGGCCCACGAAGGTCTCAGGTTGCAGATCAGGAATCATCGGACCCATGGCCTTGCTGAGTGAAGAAGGGACGTGGCTCCGTGAGGCCCATTGGATGATGAGGCACTCATTTTTGGAGATGAGTTGCATGTGCCTTTGGTTCTCATTCAGGAGAGCAGGGACCTGCTGTTGATTAGCTCAGTCGGCAGAGATGCAGCCCAAACCGCTGACCCAGGAGCGTTCTTCTATTTCCCTAGAGTAGCTACTTGAGTTAAGAAAAGAAAAGAAAAGAAAGAAAAGAAAAGAAAAAATGTGTTAAGGATCACCCTTTGATGAATGATTTCAGGAGTGCAGAAAAGGTTTTCCATTCCAAGTGCCTACACATCACCTCGTTCGCTGTTCCACGGCTCCCAGAGAAGCAGCATCTGTGGGCTAAGGAGACCCGTCGTGGGGCTCCTGCACCTGCAGAGAGGAAAGGTCTGGAACCAGGCACACGTGTTCCGTGGGACGGTGCACCTGCGGGCTCGGTCGGCGTGCCTGCAACCTCGGGACCCGTAGCCCTGGCAGACAGTGTGATGGTGTCAAGCAAGGAGATGCTGGTTTAGGGAACCATTGGGAAGCCACCTCAAGTGCCTCTCGGAAAGGGGGGGTGACAGATCAACTCCATAGTGTAGAGCCATGTTTTATCATGAGCGTGCCAAGGAAGGGCTCAAACCAAAATATCCACAGGGATGGGTTTCAGAGACACGGTAGTGAAAAATCTTCACGGTACTGAAAAATACTAAGAGAAACTGTGTCAGCGTCCACACACACACACACACACACACACACACACACACACACACACACCCTCCTTCCGCCCTAGATGTTTCCATGTACTACTCCAACAGGACAAACTTCTGGAACTTTTGCCCCCTCTAAGACTTGCCACAGAGGAGGAGAGAGCTGACTCTGTTTTGTACCAGGAAGTGCTCTTGGGTTTCATGGTGTTAAAATGTCAACATCTTCTACTAGGAATTATAATTTGTCTCTAAAGTACCACGTTAGGGATTTCTGTTTTTGGGGACTGACCACTGTCCTTGGCCCCAAAGATTCTGTCTTGTGTTAGCATCTGACCAGTTTCACAGACTGGTGGCCTGCCTCTCTCCTGTGTTCTCGCTCCCTGTCTCTCACTGTTTACCTTCATTCTTTAAAAAAAAAAAAAAAAAGATGTATTTATTTGAGAGAGAGAGAGAGAGAGCAAGTGGGAGAAGGGGCAGAGGGAGAGAGAGAAGCTCAAGCAGACTCTGCACTGAGCACAGAGCCTGAGGTGGGGCTCGATCTCACGACCCTGAGATCATGACCTGAGCTAAAATCAAGAGTCGGATGCTCAACCAACTGAGCCACCCAGGTGTCCCGCTTTAGTCTTTTTTAGAGTGAAACTACTAACCGTCAAGGGTAACTCTCTTCCTGGTGTTTGGATGGTTGTAATCGCGAATGTTATTTTTGAAACTATTGATTGTATATGCAAATGTACATTTCCATAGAAATTGTAGACCAGCAAGCACCTGGACAGAGTCCTAGACATTCTTCTCCCTTCTCTGGGATCTCTCCAGCCTGGCCTCCCACCATCGCTTTCCTTCCACACATCACATAGTGTCCAAGACAAAAATAGTCTCACCTCACTACCCAGTGCGCATCCTTCCCTGACGTCCCGAGGCATCAGACGCAACGTCACACATGCTAGCTTCTCACTCGAACATTTGTACCATTGGTCCCAGCCCAGCTGCTCCCAGGGGCAAGCTGCACCCCACGCCTGCGGACCCTCCGAGAGGTCCGCAGAGGGCCTTACCCTCTCCCTCCCTCGGCCTCTGCACCTGCTGTCCCCTCCCCAAAGGCTCGCCCTTGCCACCTTCCTGATTTGGCCGTGACCCTGCAGGACTCAGCTCAAGCAGCCTCTCTTTAGGAAGCTCTGGGTCTAAGACCACTCTCTGCTTTTCTCCTAACAGCACTGTTATGAGCATCACCTTACAATCATATTTTATTTTAATATTTTCATATTCTACTTCCTGCGCTCAGCTGTTACCACCACACGGACTTTCTCATCCTTGTATTCACAGGACCTAAAGAGTTGCTGACACTCTAGTCCCCCACTACGCATTGCTCGAATTAATTCATAACCTCCCAACAGAGGAGGGCACACATTTTCCCTCCTTGTGTCTTGCTGCATATGTATATTTCCCCCTGCATCCTCTGACAGGCAGAAAAGCACGCTCGCTAATCACCCTGACACCTTGGCAGTTTCTCCTGGATGCGGTAAAATATTATGATACAAATATCTGATTGTTTTTCTTTGAAAGAATAATTAGCAGTTTGACAGACCGCACATGTGAATTATTCAGTGCGAGGCTGTGAATTTTCTACATGCAGAGTTTAGCTGTAGCTCGTAGTGAGCAGAAGGTCTGTGTTACAGATTGTGGATGTCTTTGAAAATGTTGGCTTATTTGCAAAGTGTTTTAAAAGAACAGCAAGCTACAGGGACGGTTTCGTGATAAGAAGAGATGAATTTTAAAAAGGGCCTCTCCCAGGCTGTAAGAATCTTCCCCGGTATGTGATTTTAAGACATGAAAACACAGAAGAGCATTTTGTAATATAATGACTGAGTTGGCCCACACATTCTTTATCTGACCGGGATCGGGCATGTGACCTCTGACAAATTATATAGTCTGTGATCCTCGTTGTTCATATTTAACTTGGGGTGCTGATGGGACCTGTGTGACAGGATGGTCGTGAGGGTCCAACATCGCTGGGGGGGGGGGGGGCGCTGAGTGCAGAGCCAAAAGTGGTCCCTGAGTATCAGCCAGGTGATGTCTTTGCAATCCTCTTGGGGGCATACACTTTATGGGGTACCACTCCTGATGATTAGGGATGGCAAGCCAACATGTGGGGAGATGAATGCCCTTAGAAAAGGGGCGCGCCAGCCATTGGGGTCACATGGGGAAGCACCAGGGTCTGGCAGGAGGCCGAGGGAGAGGGAGAAACATGCACCAGACCGTTCCTGTGGTCTCCGTGGGAAGGAAGCCAGTGAACAGGTTGAGGGCTGTGAATAATTCCATGAGCTCTGGGCATCGGGGCTGCCCCTCATGCCTGGTCCCTGGCTCTGCAGTGATGAGGGTGGGAGATAGGGACCCCCGAGTGTGAGAGCCCCCCCATAGAGGAGGGGTTGGGTGTGCCTCAGGATCCGTTGTTACGCTTCTGGAAGGCACTCCTTTGGAGCTGTTTGCTGCCGCCAGGTAGCTGGGCAGCCCTGGGAGGGGCAGCCTCTCCAGGTCACAGGGCCCCCCAGTGACCAAGCCCCAGAACCTGGGAAACAGACCAGGCTGATGGAGCCTGGCACACCCCGCGGGGTATCTGTGCGTGTCTTGTGTGTGTCCAGCCGCTGCCCAGCAGTCCCACACCCCTGCTCGCCCCAGCACGGGGTCTCTGCCGCCCCCTGACCGCAGGCATCCCGGATCTGCTCCCAGCCATCTTCCCCCCCAACCCCCCACTGTGAGCCCGAGGAAGGGGCTCCGGACAAGACGTGTCTGGCTGTGTCCAGACCGCCTGGCCCCAGGCCGCTGCCGCCGAGCCCTGACCCGTTCTTCCATCCCTGGCGGGGGTCTCTGCTCGTGCTCCCCACTTGCCTTCCGTCTCCCCTCTAGCTCTTGGCAGGAGCTATCACTTCTATTTCACACTTGTGAAATCTTGCCCAAAACTGTACATCTATAAACCATTGACTGTCCATGCCTGCTTCCCCAGATCCCATACGTTCAAAATCTCTGAAGCAAACTTGTTTTTGTGTTTCGTATAAAGAATTTTTCTTACATGTTGATGACATCGAAGGACATTTTGGTAATTAGTCTCTGGTCCTTAAATTATTTTTTTTTAAGATTTATTTACTTATTTGAGGGGAGGGAGGGGCAGAGGGAAAGGGAGAGAAACTCCAAGCTGACTCGGGGGGCTCAATCTCACGTCCCTGAGACCAGGACCTGAGCCAAAACCAAGAGTCGGACACCGAGCCCACAGTTCCACCAGGCGCCCCCCATAAATTATTTTTCTGTTCCACAAATCAAATGCTTTTTAAAAGTATAATCAATGCAATGAGTATGTTGTGTCTGGATTGGTAAACCAGGAAAGAATCTAGGCGACAAGTACCACCAAGAATATTCCTGGGTATCTTTTTAAGGCTCCATATCTGTGACGCATGACGATCTTACAAGGAGCCTGCAAGTGTATTGATAATTGGCAAGTGTGTTTTTATGACATGTGATCCTTGAAGTACCCACGGCTCCCGGAGCCTTGCTTGGTCTGTACGTGGCAGACACAAGAAGGTACAGCCTTGTGGCTTCTTGTCCTGTTGCGATACATGTCCCCTTCTGGGGCTCCCCCCCACCCGGGCCCCACTGGCTCCTGGTCTCGGGCCCCCGGAGGGATACAGAGCTCAGCTCCTCCACTGGGGGAGAAACGGGCGCAATTTCCAGGTGTTGAGTACGTGATACTTTGGTCTTTGACAAATTGTCCTTTAGCTGAGAAGAGCATCCTCCCTGCTCCTCATCCTGCTCAGAAATCATTCCTCAGGGCAGTCGGGCCAGGGGAACACTGGGAACAGAGCGGCCAAGAAGGGAGCTGTATGTGTTGCCCCGGAAGGCTCTGGAAGCAGGGCTGGGCGAGGGCTCCTGCCCGTGGGGCTCAGACGGCCTCTGTGAAGTGCACGGTGTCCGAGGCCCACAGGCGGTTGTGCTCCTGCTATGCAGGGGGTCAGGCCAGGTCAGCACTTCCAGATGCACGCCGGCCTCCCGCCTGCCTTCCTCCCGAGCCGGGACTCAGTCTGAAAACCGAGTGTAGGACTGAACACAGTGGTGTAGCACGGTAGGCAGGAGGACGGGGTAAAGTACTACAGAACAGTACAAAGAAGACCAAGCACAGAACCATAGCATATTGCATGGGAGGACTAAGGACGGTACCACAGCACAGTTGGTAGGAGGACTGAGCATAGTCATGTAGTGCAGTGGGTAGTACCGAGCACAGTACCACGGAACAGTACACAGGAAGACTGAGCACAGTACCATAGCCTATTACATAGGAGGACTGAGCACAGTACCACA
>NC_058414.1:3916161-3947383 GCF_002201575.2 Neomonachus schauinslandi
AGCACAGTACCACGGAACAGTACACAGGAAGACTGAGCACAGTACCCCAGCCTATTACATAGGAGGACTGAGCACAGTACCACTGTACCACACACTAAGGGTCTGTCGTCCGTGAGGGTCTGACAGTAAAGACCACTGCTCGGGCCACACACGGGGCCCTGAATCACATCCTCCTTTTATGTGGGCGCACTGCAGATCTGACCCCTTCTCCCTGGGGCTCCGTGGGTGGGTTCAAGATGAGCCCTGCAGGATCAGATTCCGGAACCCGGACCCAGCCTGAAACAAAAAAACGCTTGCGTGCGCAGCCGCTCGCCCCTGGGGAGCTTGCCCCCCGCCCCCGCGGGGCCTGAGGCCGGCCTGGCTCCTTCCCTCTGCTGTTCCCAGCACTCGCAGGCGGGGGAGGTCGGGCGCACCCCCAGCGATGACTGCCTGCACCCCAGCCTCGGCCCGCCTTCGAGCCCGCGAGAGCGCGCGGGCTGGGGCGAGGAGCCGGCCTCCGACGGCAGCCGGGCCGGCCGCACACACGTCCCCGCGCGGACCGCCGGCCCCGAGGCCAGCACGCGTGCCCGGCGCCTCGGCTCCTGCCTGGGCTCGCGCCCTCCCCACCGCGGCCCGGGGCCCAGGGCAGCCTCAGAAGCTCCGCCCTGATCCAGGTGAGCGACCCAGGCCCCCGGACTTCCCCGCATCCTTGGTCTTGGCGCGTCACGGCCGCGCTGGGTCCCCCGGGGGCGGGGATGGCCTGCGGGTCCCTTTCCGGGCCCTGCCCACCGGCCGTCGGCGGCCTGTTCGCGGATCGATCGGCCTCTTGCCTTCGCTTCACTCCGAGCCTGACGCACCGCTCAGCCCCTTAGGGAGACCATTTCATTCCCTCCTTTATAAACCTCTTACACTTCAGGGGCCGAGGGCTGGAGATCTCCTGGGACCACAGTACTTAGTAGCTGCTCCCGTTTCTGTGGTTGTGGCTTTCGTTTCGGAGGAAGGGATGCTTGAGGGCAAAGCGGCCCATCTGTCCTCAGGCGGAGCCCGGTCCCCCTGCAGTGAGGGACGCGGCCGGCTCTCGCTCCTCCAGACCTGTGTCTGGGGGGTGGGAAGTGTCCCTGGCTCAGTTACCTTCCTCCAGAGCCCGGTCCTGCACCGGCCTTTGGGACCTCGGCTTTCCACGCACCTCCCTGGACCGGACGCCCCTCTGCCCGGGGTCGTGCCCTGGACGGCAGTGCCATCTGGTGGCGGCATCCTTGAACTGCAGGCTCGGACAACCGGGGACCTGCGAATCCTGCGAATCCCTTGCATCCCCCAACCCCCGTAGGGGGCTGGGAACGGAGGTGACGATGAGAATAATCAGCTTCCATAAAACTACAGCCCTTCATGACCACACATCTGGCCCAACACTTCTCCCTCTTCTTCCTCGCCCCACGCATGAAACACAACAGTAACGAACGACAGAAGCAAAAGCCCCAGGACCTCAACCTTGGCCCCAACCTTGCTGGATCCAGCCGTGATGGGGTCACAGGTCGAGGGGCAGGGGCCACTGGCGATGGTCGTGGTGTCTGCTCTGACTCCTGTCGGAAGCGGGGAGCACCGTCCAGAGAGGCGGGGCCCCTCACCGGTGACCGCAGGCTTGTTCTCTACCTCCCTGTTGTTACCCTACCCGCACGAGGAGCCCGCTGAATGCTCAGGTACACGTGCTGAGGTCCCTGTTACCGTCCACATGTGTTCAGAGGACGAAGCTGAAGGAGTCTGGCCAGTGCCCAGCGCTGGAACTGCCTGGTTGAGGGTGGAGGAGAATACTCTTCTCCGTCAGAAGAGAAATATGGGGGCGCCTGGGCGGCTCGGTCCATTAAGTGCCCCACTCTTGGTTTTAGGCTCAGGTCATGATCTCAGGGTCGTGGCTTCAAGCCCCACATGGGGTTCAGCGCTTAGCGGAGAGTCTGCTTGAGGATTTCTCTCTCTCCATCTTCCTCTGCTCCTCCACCTGCTCTCTCTCTCTCTCTAAAATAAATAAATAAATTTTTTTTTTTTAAGAGAGAAATAGGAAGTATGGTAAAGATGCAAGGCCCGCCGTATCTGTTTGGGAGGGACTGGGACTGCTCCGCTTCCATATTTTAAATGGGAGAAATGAATATGTTTCTCAGTCAAGTGTGAAGTAGGAATAAATGTGATGACGAGAAGCGTGCGCCCGTTACGTTCTTAATAGTTAATGCGATGAGCATATTGCATGGCTCCTAAAATTTTAGGCACCTGTTTCTGTTCTGCACATCATCACCTTTGGAATTGGGATGTGTTGCACTCAGTGGCCGAAGAAAACATCGGGTCACGGTGAATTGATAGTAAGTTTTCCTTCTTAGCGATACTTGGTGCTTCCTCCCGACCTGGACAGCCCAGATTCGGTGGGGTCCGGATCACGTGTGCTGGATGGGGACCTGGCCACTGATGCTGGATGAGACTTTGACTCTCCGAGAGCGGACTTCTTGGGAGGATGTGGCGTGGCGGGTTCCGAGGGAAGAAGGACTGAAGTCTAGGAGAGAGGGGAGCAAGGCTCAGTTAGGACAGTGTGAGCAGACAGCGGGGAAGGGCCTGGGGCACGAGGGGGATCCGAATGAGTCAGGACAGGAGTCCCTCCTCAGCACCACTGGAGAGCATGGCCTTTCTCCACTGTCCTCTCTGGGGGGAGCGGTGAATCGGCCAGAACCATTCCCTGGGGCCAGCTCGGTGCTGGCTCCCTGCCTCCCAGAGTGACAGGGGATTTGGTGACAGGGACAGAGTGAGGGGACTGAAGACCGATGGTGCCCACGGCTTGGGGGAACTCAGCACCCCCACCCCCAGGGTGCTGCTGAGCCTTTTCTTCTTTCACTTACATGTGTGACCTGACTGCACGGTGCTGACCTCTGATTGGTTTGGCTGTCAGGGCCAGCACCCCTTCTGTCCCCACAAATGCCACCCCGCTGAGAGGTCGGCCATGGTCATGCAGGTGGAGACCCAGTTCCCATTACTTCCCGTCAGCCTGGGGTCTGCTCCAGGGTCTGTGGAGGCTGTGCTGTGGGTGTCTCTGAGCTCCGGGGTCTCCACAAGCTTGTGGCCATTGTGCACCAAGCAGAAGGGAGACCACACAGGCCTTCCAGAACTTTCCAGCCCCCCCTCCTTATGCGGCAGGGCACCCCTTCTATCTCATGTCCGTCCATGCCTGAAACAGCGGATAGCCATGGTCTGGATTTATTTGATGAGAGGGAAATTAATTACCAACACATCTTTGGGGGGCACAGCAGAGAATTCAGGGGCTCCCTGGCCAAGATACTGCCTCTGGGGGGAGTCCCTTGTTGATTCTTGTTGGTTCTCAGGGACTGAGGGCAGGTGCTCAGTGGGCTCAGAAACATAGACCACATGCAGAGAACCTTCCTTATCAGTAAGTTATCTGGCCCTAATATGATTTGCAGTCTTCTTGTTTTTAAGAGCAAAAGGAGAGTTGATTTGGGGGGCCTGGGTGGTAGAGTTGGTTAAGTGTCCTGACTCTTGGTTTTGGCTCAGGTCGTGATCTCAGGATCATGAGATTGAGCCACGCATTGGGCTCCATGCTCGGCACAGAGTCTGCTTAAGATTCTCTCTCCCTCTGCGCCTCCCCTACTTTTTTTCTAGTTCTTTAAGGTGGAAGTTTGGTGACTGATACAGGATTTTTCTTCTTTTATAATTTACGGCTATAAATCTCCTTCCTAGCACTGCTTTCGCTGCATCCCTTAAATTTGGACATGTTGTGTTTTCATATTTTTCATTAATTTATTTTGAAAAACTGGAGATTTGGTTACAATAATGTGATGAAACCAGAGATCAGATTCTCCTGCTTGCACCAACTAGCATGTTGGTTGATGCTTGTGTTGAGGTCTGCCGTAATCGGTTTTAGGGATTTTTCTCAGCCTTCTTTGCAGAGGATATGTCCCTTGTCATTGTGTCACTGAAGTCTCTGCTCCTTAGCAATCGTTGAGCTCGTGTTTTGGCAGAGATGTCCTTGAATGTCAGGGAGGAGAGAGAAATGGGAAAGGAGAAATGCCCTGGTCTCTGCAGATTGGCTCTGTCCATGCCTTCCCCTGCTCAGTGCTTCTGGAGGCTTCTTCTGAGTGTAGCGATCAATCAGCCTGAGACAAAAGCCTTAGGGTCTTTTCCGGATTTTTCTGACCATGCATCTGGCTTTGGTTGCATCCATGGTTTTCGAGATCTTTCCCCACCCCTCATGGCATGGGCACTTTTGAATGCTCCACCATCTCCAATAAACTCTTCCCCGGGCTTCCCTTCCTTCCCTGGAGGAAGGGGGCAGGGTGTTGCAAGTGTCAGAAGCCCAAGTGGCTGCAAGTCTTTGTCACTGTACATGGTTTCCAAGCTCTGTGTGGGGCTTTTCCCCCCGAGCGAGCGGGTTCCGAGCTAGGAGAAGCAGAGACCTTGTGAGGGTCCCGCAGGTAGCCCCAGGCAGCTTCAAACACACATACACAGTGATTTGCAAATACACTCCTTCCCCCACAACCGGGGCCAAGTTCCCACTGGGGAGGGCAGCCTGCAGTCTTCAAGGGGAGCCCACAAGGGGAGGCGAAGAGCTTTCCTTCCCTTTTTCCGTTGCCTTTTTCTTGCTTCAGTGTTCACTTGGTTGCTGTAGACCTTTGGCAGTCTTCCACAGTTCTATCAGGGTTGTTTCTGACAGCTCCTGCTTGTTTCTCAGCGTTTCTGGAGGAGGATGGCTGGCGTGTGGAGCTGCCTGTTCTGCCATTTTCCTGACACCATTCTATTTTTTCTTTTTCGTTTTTTTTTAAAGATTTTATTTATTTATTTGACAGAGAGAGAGACAGCAAGAGAGGGAACACAAGCAGGGGGAGTGGGAGAGGGAGAAGCAGGCTTCCCGCCGAGCAGGGAGCTGGATGAGGGACTCGATCCCAGGACCCTGGGACCATGACCTGAGCCGAAGGCAGACGCTCAACGACTGAGCCCCCCAGACGCCCCATCCACTCTGTTTATTCTTTTTTTTTTCTTTTTTTTCTTTTTTTTCTTTTTTATTCATGAGAGACAGAGCGAGAGAGAAAGGCAGAGGGAGAAACAGGCTCCCAAGGAGCAGGGAGCCTGATGCGGGACTCGATCCCAGGACCCTGGGATCATGACCTGAGCTGAAGGCAGACGCTCAACCATCTGAGCCACCCAGGTGCCCTCACTCTGTTTATTCTTAAAGGTCTCATTGTCTGTTGTAAATAATTGTAAGTGGTACCTGGTTTGTGTCGTGTTTTCCAACTGAAATTTGTCGTGTAGAAATGTAATTTTGTATGTTGATTTTATAAGAACACGGAGTTAAAGATGAGGCGACTGTTCTGGAAGAGGGGCCGGGGGCAAGGCGAGGAAGTGGAAGCGTCTTGATGGGTCATGAGCAGAGCACGTCTGTGCCTGACATCAGATCACCTTGGATCAAATCATGGAATCTCTCCCATCCATTTGGAGATCTTTGATAAGTTACTTAAACTTCCAGCCCTCAGCTTCCTCACCCGCTGCCTCCAAGTCCGCCCAGATTCTCACCCAGTACCCCACTGGTCTCCACACCCTGGTTGCCCTCCGCAGTGGGTAGGGCTTTGTGATGCCATTGGCGGGGATGTCCTGATTCTTGGCAGCCATCTTGACTCGTTGAGGGACTCCGCTGAGAACCACCTGCAGTCTTTCTGGTCTTAGTTTGAAAGGATCTTGCTTTATGTCTCTCCCAAGGCCACGTCTTCCTTCTTCCTAGAGTCTTTCTCTGGTTGGCGATATGCGAAATGGGAAACTTTTATTTTTCAACCCAGAAATGCCCGGCTCCCCGTATTTCCCGTCCATTCCCTCTTGGGCTCATCCCTCCCCCAGTGTCCCTAATGTCACATATGCCAGTCATGTGCCATGTGACCATCACCCGACACTGTCCTTTGACCTGCCTCAACCGGCAGTGTGCCCACTGCTCGCCCAGCCTCTGCCAGTGGCCCAGTCGTCGCACAGATGCCACACAGCAGCTCGCGGCTATTCCTGGTGGCCCCGGGACTGCACAAGGAGTGAGAGGCTCGCCCTTTGCAAGTCTGCTTGTATTAGATTTGCTGATGTTCCATGGACCAGAGCAGGTCACACGGCCACGTCCTGGTTCCAGAGGTGGAGGAACAGAGTCCAGTTCTCCCTGGAAGGAGATGTAAAGTCTCATCCCAAAGGGGTGGTCAGGTGCCTCCTTTGTAGGATGAGGGAGAGTTGCTGTTTCCCCATTTGTTAGAAGGAGGGAGTAAATGTGAGCAGTCCCTTCATCGGACGGCTGTAATCACTGCCTTGTACCTGGAGTTCTGAGCAAAGCAGCTCTGCATTAAGGTCTACGGGCTTCTGTGTCATTGGACTGGATCCACATTTGCTTCCTTTCAACTTGGACAGACAGAGGCAGGGGCATGCCGAAGGTGGTTCCAGTGATCAGCAATAGTGAAGCAAAGCCTCTTCTCTCTCCAGGACAAGAGATCCAGAAGCCCTTCTGCGGCCTCTTCGTGCGAAGAGACTTACAAGTGAGACTTTCAGCCAGGGCAGTGATCATCCAGAACTGATTACGTTCATTATCCACACAAATGGCTCATGAAATTTAAATGACAACACCCATTGGTCCTGCAAATATTCCGGGCAGTCTCTCCGGAGTCCAATGTATACAGAATCGAGCACAAGAAAAATCTTTCCACTTCAGCCAACTTGCTGTGCTGAGATTTCGCCTTTATTTGTCCACACCCCTCATTGATTCTACAGAGAAATTTTACTGACCCAAATGTCACTACGATATATATGTGGTGGAAAGCATGTCAGGATGACCCCAGGGGGGGTCCTGCTCTGCAACCACGTGTAAGAAAAAGGTTAGGAAATGATGCCTCACACGTTGACACACAACACTCATTTGTTCCAAACGAAGGGATGAATGGCTGCCCGAACGCTCTGTGGAGGTCAAGGTTCTGTGCTATGCAAGAGGATGTGGGAGCCTGAGGAGCTCATCCGTCCAAGCTCTGGTTCTGGGAGAGACCCCGGGGCTGCAGACCCAGAGAACCCTGGTCCTAAGGTACACCTGTCAGTCGGCCACGCACAGGGCATGAGAATGTCACCCCAGACACCTGTAGGAAGAGTGGGCTCTTTCCAGGTACCCACTGTCTCCAGCAGCATGATGTTCTCTTTTTTTTTTTTAAGGAAAATTACATCTTGGTCACAAAGACTCCGTTGATAATCCATTTTCCCTACCAGTAATGGTGTTCTTGTCCCTTGAGGTAACATTAATGAGACTGTGTCCCTAGAGCTCGGGGATAGATTAGGTTCAGGTAACAGGAGGCATACACTGTTTTATTTATTTACTTTTATTTATTTTTTCATTGTTTTAAGGCAGACACCAGGTTTGGTCCTCTTCGGCCAAGTGAATTTCTAAATACCCATGGGTGGTTCATTTCTCTGATCACAGACCTGATGGGGACACTTGGTACTGATGACATGAAGCACGTCTAGTTCAGGTCACCGTGCCCATTCAGGGCTTATGGTTATATTTCGTAAAAACATGCGAACCACCCAGAAAGAGCCAAAGTGCTGACAAATGTTTCCATGTGTGAAGGATCATAAACCTACGATCAATTTTCCTAACATTCGCATGCACTATTAAAATGCTCTCATGTAGGGGCGCCTGGGGGGCTCAGTCGTTAAGCGTTTGCCTTCGGCTCAGGTCATGATCCCAGAGTCCTGGGATCGAGCCCCGCATCGGGCTCCCTGCTCTGCAGATAGCCTGCTTCTCCCTCTCCCACTCCCCCTGCTTGTGTTCCCTCTCTCATTGTGTCTCTCTCTGTCAAATAAATAAATAAAAATCTTTTAAAATAAATAAATAAATAAATAATAAAAGTCAAGGGCCATGCCAGGGTAGGAAAATTACAGACAGGAAAAAAAGAATGGTCTCACGTACTATAAAATTCGGTGTTACAGTCACTGTATCACGGTATCTCTAAGTTTTAAGTAGCTTAGATATTTATATATTCATCCTTTTGCAAAAAAAAAAAATTTTAAGTGAGAGAGAGATATGAGGGCAAGGGAGAGAGAATCTTAAGCAGGCTCCATGCCCAGTGCAGAGCCTGACGCGGGGCTCAACCTGGCGACCCTGAGATCATGACCTGAACGGAAATCAAGAGTCGGACGCTCAACCAACTGAGCCACCAGGCACCCCAATCCTTTTGCAAAATTTTAAATCCTTATTTGGATATACTTCGGTCAGAGTAATTGGAATAAGTGTCCTAAAGATGGATATGTTCCTCGCCAGAATGGTTAAATTAAAAAGCCTGCCCATGGCAAGTGCTAGCGAGGATGTACATCAGCAGATTTCCTGACTCAGCAGACGTACACGTGTGCTTCCCCACGGCCGAGCACTTCTACTCCTGGAGACACACCCAAGAGGAACAAAAGACATTTACAGACATGTACATATCTGTTTTAGTCAGAAGAGCTCAAAACTCAAAACAGCCTAGGTGCTCATCAAGAGGAGGATGGATTAACAAACTATGACAAATTCCTGCAGCACAGAACCACTCAGATGTCAAAAGGAATGAACTACTTCTTACATGCAAGACATGGTTGAATCTCAGAAATATTATTCTGAGGAAAAAGAAGCCTTGAGCAAAAGAGTGCATACTATATGACTTTATGTGTTTGAAGTTCCAGCTAGTAAGGGGCATGAGGAAGCTTTCTGGGGAAATAAAAGTTTCTGTTGGTGACCTAGGTAGAAGCTACACAAGTATGTACATATGTGAATATTGAGCCTGTAAGATTTATATTTTTTACTGTATGTAAAACTAAAATTTTTTTAAAGATGAGTAGATGATATGGGCACCTGGGTGCCCCAGTCCATTGAGTGTCTGATTCTTGATTTCGGCTCAGGTCGTGATCTCAGTGTCATGAGATTGAGTCCCACATCAGGCTTCGAGCTCAGCGGAGAGTCTGCTTGAGATTCTCTCCCTCTCCCTCTGCCTCTCCCCCGCCCCACTCACACATGTACTCGTGCTCACTCTCTCTCTACAATAAATAAAATATTTTAAACAAAATTTCAGAGATGAGTAAATGAGAGGTGATAGCGGTGATAGTTACTTGGGTAATAATGGACAGGTCTTGTCTTGAGGGTTGAGATCCTCAAACCTGCACAAGTGAGCTGAGGCTACAGGGACCTTGTGCATGAGGGAGGGCAAAATAGGCTCCCCTTTGGGAGAAGGAGCCGGGAAGTCATGACATTATCATAGGTAGATGACAAAAAATTCCCCCACTGACATGGGCTGGGAGGATGCACCATGCGTAATGAGTCATGAGTACAATCCAGTCCCTCACTGGAGAGGAATATCACTCTTCTGTCTCATTTTACACCTGATCCCCTTTGTGGGGATCTAATTCAAGAAACTTTCAAAAAACCGATTAGTGACAGATGAATTCCATAGAGCCCAAGCAAAGCACCTGTGAAACCGCTCTGGGATGTGTCAGACCCTCTTAGAAGAAAATCCTTTGGAAAATGAGTTGATAATCGAAAATGAGGAAACATGCTAAAAAACTACAGAGCCATGGAAAACATCCCACAGAACCAACACGTTGGCAAACTTACCCCTAAGAATGCAGAGATAATGGAGCATTCCAAAATGGACCTCAAACAAGTCATTAAAAATAAATAAAGGGAGAGGCGCCTGGGTGGTTCAGTTGGTTGAGCATCTGACTCTTGATTTCAGCTCAGGTCATGATCTCAGGGTTCTGAGATCAAGCCCAGAGTCGGGCTCCGTGATCTGCATGGAGTCTGCTTCTCCCCCTTCAATCCTCCACCCCCCACCTCTGCCCCTCCCCCTGCTCACGTGCTCTGTTTCTCTAAAATAAATAAATCTCTTAAAAAAAGAAAGAAAGAGGGGCACCTGGGTGGCGCCTGGTCGTTAAGCGTCAGCCTTCGGCTCAGGTCATGGTCCTGGGGTCCTGGGATCAAGCCCCTCATTGGGCTCCCTGCTTGGCGGGAAGCCTGCTTCTCCCTCTCCCTCTGCCCCTCACCCCCACTCGTGCTCTCTCCCGTGCTCTTTCTCTCTCATATAAATAAATAAAATCGTTTAAAATTTTAAAAAAAAGAAGAAGAAAGGGATAAAGGAACACAGTATCCATTCACAGCAAAATGTTATTAGTAAATGTAAGATGAGTGACAGTATCTGTTGTCGGTGTCTCCGTGAGACTTCTCACTGCCTCTGGGTGAACAGTGAAGCATTATTGCCTAAAACTGAAATCAAATGCACCTTTCAACCCCATGGTTTCATTTCAGGGACCACCGCACAGTGAGACCCATGGCACATGAAGGTGTATCCCACAGGTTTCCTTTTTACTGTAACACCGCCTGTAGCAAGAGAAAGTAGGAATTATGGTGAATACTCGTCAACAGTGGGATGGCTGAATACAGTATGCTGCATGCATTCATGAGTTGATATGCAGTGACTTAAGGGGACAACTTAGTTATAGATGAGCTGCTTGGTGGGGTTTCCAGGATGTGATTTTAGGTAGAAAAGAGACAGAAAAGTAGTTTTCCCTAAGAGAAGCATTAAACAAAACAAAACGAAACCTCTGTGTGTTTTTATTCATTCTGTTCCTCTATGAGGAACGAGAATGGGATATTATGGAAGGAAGCACACTAGGGTATAATGCCATTAGTTTGCACACACGTGGGGCAGGGGATTTGGATTAAGGAAGCGGTAAAAATCAAAACAAATAAATGGTTTCTCCTTTTTTTTTTTTTTGAGAGAGAGAGAGAGCGAGGGATGGAGCGGAAAACGGAAAGGGAGAGAGCGAGAATTTCAAGAAGGCTCTATGCTGTGAGGGGCTCAATCTCACAACCCTGAGATCATGACCTGAGCTGAAATCAAGAATCTGATGCTTAAAAAAAAAAAAAAAAAGGAATCTGATGCTTAATTGACTGAGCCACCCAGGCACCCCTATAGATTTCTTTTAAAAAAAGGAGTGACTGTAGAAAACAGCATGCATTTTATAATCAGAATTATGGGAAATTACACACCCAATCACACATATATATGTGCATTCACACACACACATACACCACACATGGGGAAAGAGACAAGAAGAAATGATAAACCAATATATATGAAAAATTGAATTAAACCATAAATTAATAAAAATGGTTGAGAAGGGAGCAGGTGCAGAACTGGGAATATTTTTTTTTTGAAGATTTTATTTATTTGAGAGAGAGAAAAGGAGAGACAGTGAGAGAGTATGAGTGGGGAGGAGAGGGAGAAGCTGGCTCTCTGCAGAGCAAGGAGCCCAATGTGGGGCTTGATCCCAGGACCCTGGAATCATGACCTGAGCTGAAGACAGACGTTTAACCGACTGAGCCACCCAGGCACCCCAGAACAGGAAATATTGATGAAAATAATTCTATGAAACAATGTCCAAACTTGGTAGTTTTCAGGGAAATGCAAAACAATATGGAAGAAAGCAGATTCTCACCCGGTACTTTGAGGCGAGGATGTGGACAAGCCGTGTTGCACACAGTGGGCATGAGCATGAATCCGAAGGGCAGCTCTGGAAAAAAGTCTGGCAGTATGTTTTAAAATTCAAAATGTGCATATAGCAAAGCCATTTGCAGCGATCATGCATTTTTGATTTGGGTAGATGGAGAAGCCCTCGTGGAATTTGTATGAGGAGACTGGAACACGTGTGTGCATTAAATTGTTGTTTTTAATAACAGAGAGAAAGTGGAAACAGTGTAAATAGTGGGCTTCTGCAGAAGAATGGAGGAGTGAATTATGGCACACTCATATAACGCACTGCTACACGGTGTTTGTATTTATATCAACATGGAGGAAAGTCACAAGACACGATAACTACATAAAAAAATAAAAAGCAAGGTGCATTAGTATTAGTATATGACAGTGCATTGGTTTAAATGTAAAAATCAAGCAAATTAAAGTCAGTGCATTATTTCAATTGGAGTGTGTGTGTGTTCATGGTGTGTGTGTGTGTTTTCATGGTGTGTGTGTGTGCATGTGTGTTTTCATGGGGTGTGTGTGTGTGTGTGTGTGTGTGTGTTTTCATGGAGCCACAGCAGACACAACATAGATTGAGGGAGGTTTTCTCTGCAGCACGGGACAGAATAGGATTGATGGAGGGGCAGGTGAGCCCCGCACCCTGTGTGTTACAGCCATGGTTTGGAAACAGCAAAACCGTACACCTGTCCACACACAGATGAATATAGATAAAACAGTTAGAAGCTAACGTAGCTGCTTGGACTGCAAGCATTTATGCTATTCCTTTTTCTATTCTGGAACTTTTACTTACTGTACAAATGGCAAGAATCTCAGCAGCTCTGGGCCAGGTCACCTTCCTTCTAAGCCCCTTGGGGCCATGAAGTGGTCGGCCATGAGTCTTCATCTCCTTTGTCTGTCCCAACCACCACCGAAGATTCCTGCCTTCCACCCATCCCCACTTTGTAAGAGGAGCGTTTCCTGGAATTCCAGTTTCCCATTGAGATTAGTTTTAAATTATGCAAAGATGCAGTTGAAGTTATCATTTATTGATTCAAATGGGTAAAATAAGTCTCAGAGATAGGACCAGAAACTGTTGAAACTGTTGATGATATTGTTTCTATGAAAAATAAAAGAGTTGGTAACAGACATAAATAACGGAGAAATGCAAGTGTGTGGATCTGATCCATTCACAGTGCATATGGGGGGGTGTGCCCTGTGCCGAGCTCAAGACGCACCAAGAGAGTGCGTGTCCTTGTATGCGAGTTGTGATATTTTATGTGTCATTAGTGGGTAAGCACTGCGCAAACACAGCAAGTACACACAGAGGGAAGCTACTTATTACTGGGGTGTTGGCGTAGTGTCTGTGTCTCCGCGAGGCTCCGTTCCCGCAGGAGAGGAATCGTGCCTGCTTTTCCCGCTGCCGTACCCTGTACAACAGGTAACACTCAGAATGAAAGAACGAGCAGGAGACATCAGCGGTGCACAAACACACTCATTCTGTACAGTGAATGCGAAATCTATAGTATTTCTGGAAAACCACTTGACGGTGTGTATATCAAGTGTTAAAACTGTGCAGGGGGCGCCTGGGTGGCTCAGTCGGTTAGGCATCGGACTCTTGATTTCAGCTCAGGTCGTGATCTCAGGGTTGTGAGATTGAGCCCTGCGTCGGGCTCCAGTGGGGCGTCTGCTTGAGATTCTCTTTCTCCCTCTCCCTCTGCCCTTGCACCCACTTGCACACACTCACTCTCAAAATAAATAAATAAAATCTTTTTTTTAAAAAAGAAGTTGAGAATGCATGACCTGGGGATTGTACTTCTAGAAGCTTATCAAAAGGAAATAATCCACTTGGTAGGCCATGACTTACAGCACATAAGTCACTGGTGAGGACTTCTAACACTGAGTCAGTCACGTCAGGATGGTAGGATGCCAAAATGTATCGTGCAAGGAAATCGGAAAACACAGGGGAATTTTCCACATGGGGAGCAGTTATGGTTGGTTCAGTGGAAAATCCATATGCCCTCCATTTAAAAGACTGGATTTTATTTTTTTCTGTCTGCCACTTTGTGGTTGACAAGGTTGGGCAAGTCACGTATTAACTTGGAGCCTCAGTTTCCATATCTATAAAGTGGGAGCATAGCACCTGTCTCACTGAGTTCTAAAAATAACTAAATGTATGCAAAAGCTCTATTAAGACCACAAACCCATATCTACATAGGGGAGAAATCTTAAGGTGCATCCAGAGATATGCTTTTTTACATAATTCATATTTAATTTAGTATTTCAGTTAAATACCCATTTGAAGGAACCATATGAGTGTAACTGAGACCAGCCCCAGAACAGGGGTCAGGGGAAGAATTTTCCTTTTCAGGAGCCTTGACATTTTATCCTATTTTAAGATCTCCTTTCTCCTCCTCCTTTTTCTGACAGTCCGTATCTGCATTCAATCATCACCTATCACCACAGTTTTATTCGGTATGCATAAATATGGCATAATTAGCTTGAAAACGAGTCTCTTAATTACAGTTGTAGAGTTGCTTTATTTGCTCAGCCTTCAAATCTAAGGAATATGACAACCTGCCAAGTCAACTTAAAACACAAGGTCTAAATTTATCAGTGCGGGGCTTTTGATGTGCTCATTTCCTGGTGCCTTTGCTCAATTCCTTTTGACAGGTTTGGAGGGTACGCTTTTAACCACATTTATTCCTTCACTTGCTCTGGAGTTGGACTTTCTGCTTGAATGCCAGTCTTTTCCAGAATTAGGGACGGTGCCAGAAGGAACCAGAAGGAAAGATGTTGCCACCAGCATCCATCACTAGTGGTGTAAGAGTCAATTGAGAAAACACGTGGGCAGACACCTGAGGCTTTCCTGGTGCATGCTGGGTGCTCAACAGTCTTCCCTGAGCCCCTTGTTCACTCATTCATCCTCTTTTGCTCTCCTCCTTTGCCCAGACTCATGGGTGGACAGATTCTGATTTGTCACCATTGTGGTGTGTCAGGGGGTGGGGGTTGGGGAGTGGACACAAAGAGCCAAGGACTGGGGGTTGTAAGCCATATGTCAAGTCCTAACTTTTAAACCCTGGACAGCCACTATCAGCTGCTTTCATTTAAGACTTTATTATTATTATTATTATTATTATTATTATTATTATTATTATTTTGAAACAGGCGGTACTCTCCCTGTCTTTCCCCCGCCCCCATTAGTAAGCACCTGCCATGCCCCCACCTGCTTCCGTTCCCCTCAAATCTGGGCTCCGTGTTGTGGCTGTGCTTAAAGAGCATGTGTTCTATTGTGGAGTTCAGCATCCTGTATCATTTACATTAGGTTTTCCAGTCCTTTCTTGATTTATTTTGGATGTTTGAGGCTATCTTATTCAATTTGGCCCCTCCAATAGCTCAAAAGCTATCCATCACCTTATATATTATGTGGTTAATTTTTTTTTTTTTTTTGGTAAGAACACTTAAGCTCTACTCTCTTAGCAAATTTCAAGTAGGCAAAACGATTAATACATTCCAATTAACTATAGCTATCAGGCTGGCTGTCCATTAGATCTCCAGAACCGACTATCTCATAACTGAGAGTTTGTATCCTTTGCCCGACATCTCCTGATTTCCCCACCCCCAGCCCCCTGGTAACCACCGTTCTGCTCTGTTTCTGTTGGTTTGACGTTTTGAGATCCCAAATATAAGTGAGAACACGCAGTATCTACATTTCTGTGTCTGGCTTATTTCCTGTAGCAAAATAGCCTCCAGTTGCATCCACATGGTCGCAAATGGCAGGATTTCCTTCTATTTTAAGGCTAAGTAATATTTAATTGTATGTAGACATTTTCTTGATCCATTGATCCATCAACATTTAGGTTGTTTCCATATATTGTCCATTGTGAATAATGCTGCAGTGAACATGGGGGTGCAGAAGATCTCTTGGATATGGTGATTTTATTTCCTTCATGTGATCACTGGATCATATGGTAGTTCTGCTTTAAATTGTTTCGGGAACTTCCCTATTGTTTTCCACAGTGGCTGCACCAATTTACAATCTCACCCACAATGGATGAGAGTTCCCTTTAATCCGGGTCTTCGTCAACACTTCCCTTTTTTGTTTTGTTTTGTTTAACATTGGCCATCTTAACAGGTGCCAAGTGGTATTTCATTATGGTTTTGATTTGCATTTCCCTGAGGATGAGCGATGTCGAGCATCTTTTCATGTACCTGTTGGCCATCCGGATGTCTTCTTCTTTAGCAAAATGCCTATCCGGGTCCCCTGCCAATTTTTTATTTGGGTGATTTGTTTGTGCGTTTTTGCTATTGAGTCGTATACGTTCCTTATGTATTTTAGATATTGACCCTTATTGGATTATATGGTTTGCAACTATTTCTCCCATTCTGCAGGTTGCCTTTCATTTTCTTTACTGTGTAGAAGCTTTTTAACTTGATATGGTCCCACTTGTTTATTTTATTTTATTTTTTTCCTGCACTTTTGGTGTCCATGTCCAAGAAATCATCACCAAGACCCATGTAAAGGAGCTTTTCCTCTAAGTTTCCTTCTAGAAGTTTTATGGTTTCAAATCTTATGTTTAATTAAGTCTTTAATCCATTTTGAGTTGATTTTTGTGTATGGTGTAAGGTAGGGGTCCAGTTTCTTCTATTTGCGTGTGGAAATCCAGTTTTGCCAACACCATTTGTTGAAGAGACTATGCTTTCCTCACTGCATTCCTGGCACTTTTGTGGAAGATTAAGTCTCATATATATACATCGACATCTATCTATATCATATCTATATATCTATAGATTTCTATATATTTCATATCTGTATATCTATATCTATAGATCTAAATAAATAAAATCTTTAAAAAAGAATGAACAAATATTAAAATAAAAATGTTTATTATTTGGTATAGTCAATCTCTAACTGAATAAAGTTTTGCTATTCTTTGTTTAAACTTGTCCTGAAAATAAATTATATTTTTATATCGTTTTACATGCCTGAGAGCAAATGAAGACAGCTTCTCGATAAGCATCCAAGTGCCATCTGCTTGCTTAACTGTTGCACACAGGTTTTTTTTTCTGTTTTAAAAATTATTTAACACAGAAAATGATTGTGTATAAATATTTAAGAATAGATTTACACATGCCATGAAACTTAATCAACTGGAGATATAATTAATATTCGTTCTATTCTTTTATTAATTTAACAGAAAACAAAGCTAAGGGAGCAGCACTCTCTTCCTTACAGGGAATTTGTCCAATATTTGCAAATAGAAGTAGGAGCATAGGTTGCTGGGTATTTCTCTCCGCTCTGCAATGCCTGTCCCCCACCCCATCTTACAACATTCGCACATACATTATAGCAATAAAAAGCAAATGAGGAAAACATTTTTCTTTCATATCAATAGACCATCACTGTCTTCATTTCTGTGTTCTCCTTTATTCTTTTCCCACGTACATCACATAGTTCAGATTTCCACTGTAATGGTTGGATACAACGGTGTAGCTGGGTAGGAAAGGAGGGGGGGCAGGAGGGAGAGCATCAGACAGACAGACAGACATGTCTGCATGTCCTGGCAAGCGCTTGGCTTCCCCAACCCCAGATTTCGGTTGAAGAGATGAACAGATGAATGTGGACCCCTCCTAAAGCCACATGTGGGAACTGTCCCATTCCAGAAGCATGGGGAGAAACTATCTAAAGGCATCTGATTCTCTATTCGAATTCCTAAAAGGGAATTACGGCAATTTTTAAGCAACAATTATGTATTTTTCACATCTGAATTCTCCGGTGCCTTGTCCTCCCTGAGGCAGCAACCCACCCAAGGCTGAGTCATGCCTGTCACTGGGCCTCGGAGGGATGAACGCTCCTCTCGCCTCTCACCCCACCCCCGCCGCTCTGTCACTTGGGGTTTGTCTCCCCAGTCTGTCCTCCTAGACAGAGAATCCAAGACAAGATAAGAAACTGAAACTCAGAAAGCAACTCCTTTGACCAAACCAATGAAAAGACAATCTCTAACGAGTCAAATAAAGACAAAGATGGAAAACATTAACTTACAAAATGAGGGGCCATGAAGAGGATATAATAGTGGTGGGTCTGAGTTTACAATATTGAAGAATGCATTGTACAAGTGTAAGGTTTAATACATAGTTAGTTATTAATAAAATATCAAAGTCTCAAAGACGTGAAGTATTTCTGGGTTTACTAAAAATGCCGCAAAAGGAGAAGTAGAACATTGGAATGGTCTTAAAAGCTTACAAGAAATGGACATGATCATTGAATAATTTAGTTTCAGGAGAATTTTCATGGTGACTTTTTGCAAGCTTTCAAGAAGCAAATAATATGTCTCTAGTTAGAGGGGCGCCCAGGTGGCTCAGTCGGTTAACTGTCGGACTCTCAGTTTTGGCTCAGGTCATGAACTTATAAAAGGAGAGAAAGTTTCTCAATACATTTCATAAGATTAGGATGATTCCACCACAACCAAATTAAAAAAAAAAAAGGCTCTGTAAGAAAGCTACAGTAAAATCCCACTTACTGATATGGATAAGACAGTAAATTAAATATAAGCAGAACACATCCTAAAAGGTAATCACTCCAGAAACAATTAGGATTTGTTCTAACAACATTTTTAAATACAATGAATGTCTGTTTCAACTCAAGCTCACTTTAAGAGTGAAACGCCAAGATATGCTTTTAAGATTGTTCCTATTTTATCTGGAAAGTCTACCAAGTCTAAGAAGAGATGAAACCAGCGTACCAGTTTCATTATTGGGGGCGAAAAGGATAATTTTCCACTAGCTTTCAATTATTCAATTAAACAACCCTAAAAATAAAGTAATGGGTAGCTAACATAAATCATAACAGAGTTCAGTTGTTTCTACTGATCCAGGATAAACTACAAAGTGGGATTTTGCATAACAGCCATAAACAGTGGAAGTAAAGGAAGGATGCTCATTCCGTGAGGAGGATAAATACTGTGCACCTGCGGTGGGCCAAGCACCGGTCTGGGCAGGGGATGCAGCGTGAGTGCAGATGCTCACACTGCTGGAGGTTACTCTCTCCTGGGGACAGATAGGAAGCAGAGGGGGTAGGTGTGCAGATGGGCCAGACAGCACAGAGGTGAGGCGGCAGTGGAGGAGGGTTGGGCTGGCTGACTGCTGGCTGCATCCCTTTGCCCACCCGCGGGAGGACGTCCTGCAAGGACAGGAGGGGGGCTAGGGGGAGCCCAGAGGCCCTGGGGCTTGGAGCACTGGGGTTGGGAGTGGGGAGGTAGTGGAGGTGGTGGGAAGTGGGTGGTGGCCCCAAGCATTGCAGGGTAAAGCAGGTGGAGAGTGCTGGTTTTTGGGCATCTGAGAAGGGGACAGGGATCAAAGATGCGTCTGGGTTCCGCTCTGAGTAACCAGAGGCATGGGGAGATGTGCGGAAGGAGGAGGTTCAGGAAAGGGCAGAGTTAAATTTATGACACAAATTCGAAAAGGCTCCTTGGGTGTCAGCGTGGACAGGTGGAGAGGTCAGGCGAGTGGTGGAGGCTGGGGAGCTGCAGGGGAGGAACGGCCCTCGGGGCTGGGGGCTGGTTGGGGTCCGAGGCCACCACGCTGGGTGAATGCCAAGTGCGTCCTGGGCACCACCGCGTGGTCCCGGAAGAGGGGACCCTGGCAAACTGCGTTTGCATTCTGTTTACTGAAATCATCTGTGTGGCTCTGAGTCACTTTTAGTAAAAGCCCTTGAATAGTCAGACATGAAGCATATTCTTATCTGAAGGTGCCAGTCGGCCATATTAGCCTGACCTCTACGAAGATAATGTCTCTTTGTAGCCATAAGCCTTCAGCTGAACCGCCTCACGGTGTAGATGCAATTTAAAATGACGGGACTGTACTTTCTGGTTTTGACTTCAAATGGATTTTTCTTCAAGTATTTCATCGGTATGCTCTTTGGTATATATGTACAGTCTAAAATGTTCCTTCATCATATTTTAGATTTCATTTTTATTACAAAATGTCTGTATTCATTTCTTTATGTAATATGATCAGTTGTTTTCTATAGGAATGATGCACTGTTTAAAAGTCATCTTTCTATTCAGATTTGCTGATCGTTGATCTGTGCTTGCGCTCTTTGCTGGCCGCATTTTGGTTTGCTTCTTTCGGTTTCTCTTCCTTGCTTTTAACTGAAAACATGCAGCTTGTCGTAGACCCAGAAATCCCTACCTTACAATCGTAGGACCCGATGAGACTGTTTTGTTTCCTATTTTATGGGACCTTTTTCGGTTTTGTTTTTTTACTTTGCTTTCAATCTGTGTTGTTTGCTTTTATCCTTTCAGTGTTTTTAAACATATTTATGTTCCTGTTGGAGTTTCTGGAGCATTCTGAGAATGCATGAGGCAGAGTCTGTCTCCAGATGCTTCTGTGTGGTCCCCCTTGCTTGCTGACCCCAGAATGCTGGACCTCTCTCTATGCCTTCGGCAGATTCTTCCTTGACTTGATTGATTTTTAGAAGGGTTTTATTTTGTTGGTTGTTTTTTTTTTTTACCTTTTTTAATGTTATGTTAATCACCATACATTACATCATTATTTCTTTGTTTATTTTATTTTATTTTTATTTATTCATTTGAGAGAGAGAGTGAGTAAGAGAGAGAGAGAGCACAAGCCGGGGGAGAGGCAGAGGGGGAGGGAGAAGCAGACTCCCCACTGAGCAGGGAACCCGATGCGGGACTCGATCCCAGGACCCTGGGATCATGACCTGAGGCGAAGGCAGACACTTAACCATCTGAGCCACCCAGGCGCCCAGGAGGGGTTTAGAATGTTCCTTTTGTATCTAATTCTCTCATCGTTTTCTTGTGTGCATGCCATAGGTTTTATTCTTCCATAAAATGGCATGAGCTAGGTAGAATGACTCCTGACCCTTCCTGTCAGTGGCACGTGATATGCAGGTGTCTCTCTTGCTCGAACTGAACCGTGTGGGTTTGGCGCCTGGCTCAGCCCAGCCGCACACCCTGGCAGTTCCAGGTTGGACTCCATGAAGGGACTAATTGGCATCTCTCTTTCCCACATCTTTAACATTTTTTTCTCCTTCTTTCTTTTCTGAGAGCCCGTTGTCAAACCCGCACCAGGACACCACGAGATGTCCCTTTTTCTTTTTTTCCTCCTGCGTGCAATCCTGGTCCACGTTATCCAGGGGCCATCCTTGCTTTACTTTTCCTTATTTGTACAGAATAATATGGGGTTTAGCTCTTTTGTCAGCTCGGTAGCTGTGGTTCAGTTGCTCACTGAACTTTCTAAGTTTAGTTCTTGCTCAGATAACAATTTAGGTGCGGTAAGGCTATAAAGGTGTGGTTCTAGTACGTGCTATTCTATTAGGAATATGGGGTTTTTTCTTCCCCCTCTTTCTTAACATTATGGTTTATCCCAAGCTTGCTGGTTGTGTTTAGTGAGGTCCAACAGCCCTTGTGCGCGCTCCGTGGGAAGGGGTTGCTGCAAATGCTGGGACCTGGGAGGCCTGGCTGAAGGGGGAGCTGCGTCCCAGTGCAGCCCCAGCCCCGGGGGGTGCAGAGGCCGAGCCCCGACACCTGTGTGGCAGGGCGAGGCCGGCAGGAACGTGCGCACGGGCCGAGCACTGCGTGTGGCCATCAGAGTGGGCACTTCGGGGGACATCAGACGTCCCTGGCGAGTCTCTCTTCCAGTCCCGCTGGTACATCCCTCGTTTGGGGGTCACACGGGCTCACTTCACCACGATCACAGATGTGTGTGTCTCCTGTGACTTCTTAGATGTATCCGTGGCACTGAAAAGGGCCATTTCCTGGACTACTGCTTGTCCATGGGTTTGCAGGATGCCACGTCGGCCCTGTGTTGAAGGTTGACCTGGGTGACGTGGCACTGGACAGCGCTGGGTGCCACGAGAAGAGTCAGGTGACAATGCCAGTGTTTTCCCGCTTGAGGCATCTGTGCCCCGTGGGTTGGGACAGCGGGAAGGTCTGCATGAGAAGGGGAGGGGGACAGCAGTTAAGATGGCCAAATGAAGGAGGACATCCCAGGTGTGAGGACCCAGGGCTGTCAGAGCGAGCAAACAAGGAGGCGGCTGCAGGGGAGTATTCTGGGCAGAACTCTGGGGACACACAAGGACATCCCTGCAGACCCTCCTTGTTCCCTCCTCCTCAGGGCTCCCACAGATGGCTTTCCAGGGTGACCAGTAAACTTCTGTTGGAGGGAAAAGTGCATATTGGAAAGGAATGACAGGCCTAATTAACACGGTTTTTTAATATCCCATTTGAATTCCAGAAGCTTTCATTGGTCCTCGGCAAAAGCACATACGTGTCCCCGTGTGTCACCATCATTCACAGTTGCGATTGTGAAACAGGGAGGCCTTCTGGCACGGTAGATGACATCCAGAAAGTTTGAGAGACAAATATACATTTTGCAAAAGAAAGTCTAATATCTAATCTCACCTCCACTGTCTCGGTATTTCTAGGCTTCCATTCTCCCATCTGTAGGTCGAGGGCGTCTGAGCATGAGATTTCCAGGTCTGATATTTTGGAGGTCGAATATCCTAAACCTCAACCTTCCCACCTTCAGTTAACACCCACGCTTCTCCCGTGGGAACAAATGGACGCGAGACAAAGATAAAGCAGAACTCGAAGTTCTTAGCCACAAAGAACCACATGCATGTTAGGTGATTATTATCCTATTAATGGTAGGACAGGTGTATTTGCTACAGACTTTGAAATTGTATTCCCATATAAATTATATTTTTACATAAGCGGATAGAGAACACATGCAAAATTGTACTTAGTTTGCTAATGACCAAGCAGCAGGGAGACAAAAGAGCTTGCTTAAGATTCTCTCTCCCTATCCGCCTGTCCCTCTCCCCGCTTGTGCTCTCTCCCCTCCAATAAATAAATAAATAAATAAATAAATAAATAAATAAATAAATATTTAAAAAATAAAAAAACCCACAATCCAATATTATGACACATGCACTTGATCTGATAAAATATAATAAAAACTAACAATGTCAAATGTTGCCAAGGACCTGGATGAACTGGAATTATCACATACTGACTCTGGGGGACTAAATCGTCACAATCACTTTGGGAAAATGTGTATGAATGGGTTTCTACTAGGGCTGAAAGGTCACATACCTGATGTGACCCAAGTACCCGACTCCTGGGGTCAGACTGCAAAGAAGAATCAAGTCTAAAAGTGTTTATAGCAGCTTTTACGCCCATAACAGCTACCACAATACTAGTCTAGCCAGCTACTGTTAACAGAAACTTGGAAGTCAGACATCTATCAATAATAGGAAGGATAAATGCATTGTAGAATATTCAGAAAACGGAGCAAGAATGAACTAAAGATGCATGATCGCGGGAACTCCCCGACAAAGAAGAGCCACCTGCCACAGACGGGTCTATACATGACGAGTCTACTCCTACGAAGTGCAGACACGCTCAACCCTATGAGTTCTGTTGCTCATTGAGGTCGGGGCACAGGGGGCTTCTCAGGTCGCAGTCATGTCCCGATCCTTGGTTCGTGTGGCGGTTTCATGGGTGTGGATGATTACCAGGGAATAACATAATCTATAATTCTGAAACCAAGGTCAGTAAAAACTGAAACCCGTGGTTGCCTCCCCAGTGACAAGGTGAGCAGTGTGCTTGGGTTAGGAAACATTTCGGTGGGGGGGTGGGCTGCGGGTTGGGCCCCATGCATCTGCTAGCCTGCGGGAGAATTGGCCTGTGCTGGTCCCCAGTGTCCGCCTGTGGGCTCTGCAAGCGCGTGCGTGGCGGGGGGGGGGGGGGTCTGTCCCCCTCTCTGCGCTTACTTTATGGCTTCATTTTTCAAACACTGCTCTGCGGAATAAAAATGCCCATCAGGATATTCGTAACTGTTTGCGCACAAAGGTCTCCACGGTCAGGTGAGTTTAGAACAGGTTGCACACGCGAGCCCTTCCTCCCCAGCTCTTGGTACAGATCAGCCTAGTGAAGACGCAGATCAGATCTGCAGGAGACAGACCCCATTTGCTTTGTTTAACAAAACCTGCCCTGATTTATCTGACAGTGGGAACTTCTTTTATTTTTTAAATTAAAAAAAATTTTTTTTGGGGGGGGGCGACTTCTTTTAAGCAGCAGACCTTTCACCATGTTTCAGAACTTTGGGGAATACTTCTTTCATTTCTCCTTATTATTTACTAAAGCATTTTCTGAGAATGCTTCACTTAAAAATGAGGGATTGTTTTGTTTCTTGAATCTCGGTGCAGACTGGGTGGTTTACGATAAACTGCATCAATTTGGAAGGATCGGAATAAGATGACCCAGGAGTTACCTTCTCCTAAGTTCCAGGAATTGGACTATAGGTGTGCTCCCAGGAAGCTGAAAGGAACATCAGCTCCCAGGAGCTGAAAGATGGGACATCGCGACCTCATGGCTCACTCCTGGAGCCGCCCCCCCCGGACAGGATATTCCTTTGACAGAATAGCTTTCTTTGAAGAAAAAGGTCTCTTTTACAGAGATTAAACCTATTTCCTTTTCGTGCATAATTTAATGCCATTTTAAATTTTTCCTTATTTTAATTGTCCTTTTGTCGATTTCTAGTTAAACAGTGATTTTGTACTAGATCCTTCCCAGAAGAACGTGCATGTGCACATGGACACGTGTGCACACACATACGAACATGTACTTGGTTATTTCCTTTGACTTGGCCGGGAGATGAGAATGCATGTTAGGAAAATAGTATTTCCTTTTCGAGACCATATACACCAGGTGCATGACAAGGAAATTGAAATACATTGCTTCCTCTGTAAATACCAGCGGGGGGATTTCATGTTCGGAAGTCAGATTTGTGGGTAAGGAATGTGATTTACAGTAGGGTAGAGAAAACGTCACTGTTTCAAGACTAGGAACTGATGTGAAGTTCAGCATACGTGGGAATTATTCTTATTTTAACGTCATGGGTCCCAAGGAACAAATGCCAATAACCTAGCGCCTCGGATAAATTGAGCTGCCTTGAGCCATGCTGGCCCTGCCGGGCTCCTACGGATTTCGGCCCCAGTGCCCTGTCATTCTCGGGTACCGGGCTGTGCCTCAGTGTTTAGTCTTTGATGCAGGAGAAGGAGATATGGTGCCAGGCACCTGTGTACATTTGCGTTCATTAACACCACGTCTTCTTGCTGCTTACCATTGCTTGTTATAAAAATTTAAGCATATTGGCAACTTAACCAACTGCATGGCCGTGTTAGTTTCATCTTAATTAGGTCAGTTCATGATTTAATTCTAAAACTGTAATCCGATTGTGCATGTCCTGAGCTCCATCCCAGACCCTGGGGTGAATTTGCAGTGTGGTCGTGGCTCCAGCACCCTGGGGCTCCCCATCAGGGAAAGCACCCCTCTTGGGCACGGAGGTTGTCACTGTGAGGGGAGGTTCTGGTGGAGACACAGGAGAAGCCAGGGGGATGGCTCATTACAAATGTCCCAGCAGGTGCAGCCTGGATTTGGCATTTGTGAGCCTCAGTCTCATGTATCGTGAGTTGAGGACACACTAAGTGAACACACCTGTCACAGGCTAATTGTGCTGGTAACCAGGGCAAAACGGGGACTCAACAGACCGCACCTCAGGAGATGCAGTGTGGAGGACCCCGACGGGATGGGAGATGCTCCCTCTGTGGACGGCCCTCCATGATCAGGCCTCCGTTCACCACGCTCGGTCTGGTACAAGCTCTTCTGATTCTGTGCATCAGCCACATCTAGCCACATCGGGGTCCCGATGGTACAGACAGCAGCTTTCATAATGCGAACCCTCTGCCCTGACAGCAGATTAGCACAGAGAGATTCGGTTTAGCCATGTCTACCCGCTGTCACCTTGAACAACTGTCCCAGAGGCAAGGAAAGCATTCTATACTGTGTTCGTTTTGAAGTTAGCCATCTTTAGCCAGAGGGTCCTCTCCTAACAACCAGGCGAGAAGAACATGATGTAATGTAGCAGTAATTAATTACGAGCCATGTGACTTGGCTAATACTTGTTCTAAATCTCATTTTCCATATTTGTCAAATTGTTCTCTATGCTTCCTATTTCTGCTAAAGTAGCATATAAATATGAAAGTTAAATTATAATG
This sequence comes from Neomonachus schauinslandi, assembly GCF_002201575.2. Lineage (NCBI taxonomy): Eukaryota > Metazoa > Chordata > Mammalia > Carnivora > Phocidae > Neomonachus > Neomonachus schauinslandi. The sequence goes on from NC_058414.1 coordinate 3,941,758, forward strand.
AGATTAATTGATAAAGATTAAAAGCTGTTTCTCCCTATTACCCTATTTACTAATGAAGTAAAATATATGGAGGTTTACTTGCCACTAAATGGCTTTGGTGGCCAGAATCTATTTTTATACGTGAGGATTCTCTTCAGTAATTGATCTTTTAGTTTATGAAGTTAGCAGAAGCAGAAGTTGTTTGGTTTTTTTTTCCTCAAGGTTCTCAGCAGTTCTTGAGTTACAGCCTGTAAAATTAAATGTTTCATGAAAAGGGAAAATACAACCCATCTACACCCATGAGACAACAGCTAAAGCAGTACCAGAGGGGAAATGTATGGAACTAAATGCTGACATTAAAAAAGAGGAAAATTCTCAAATCAATTAACTCATCACTTCAGAAACTAGAGAAAGAAAAGCCAAATAAACCAAAAGTAGTAGCAAGAAGAAAATAGTAAAGATGAGAATAGAAATCAATAAAATTGAAAACAGAAAATCACTAGAGAAAAGTCAATGAAAGAAAAATTGGGTCTTTGAAAAGATCCACAAAATGGATAAGCCTCTAGCAAAACAAAGGATTTTAGCAGGGGGAGAAGATGCAAATTACTAATAACAGGAATAAAACGAGATACCCCTCTAAACCCAACAGAAATGAAGAGTGACAAAGGAATATTATCAGCACCTCTACATGCATGAATTTCACAACTCGGAAGGTAAGAGCTAAGTCCTTGAAAAATAAAAACTACTCCAACTCATCCAAATAGGAAATAGATAATTTATATGAAAACTATTAAGGAAATTGAATTCATAATTTAAAAACTCCCCTCAAAACCATGACGGTTTCACTGGAGAATAATACCAACTATTTAAGAATTAATACCACTTCAATGCAATGTCTTCCAACAACAGAGGAGGACGGAGCAGGTTCCAGCCCATTCTATGAAGTAAGTGTTATTCTGATACCAAAACCAGGCAAAGACAACAGAAAAAGATAATTTTTTTAAAAAAAGTACAAATCAATATCCTGCATAAATATAAACAAAATTTCTTACTACAATATTATTATGCAAAATACACCAATATACAAAAAGAATTTTACACTGTGACCAAGTGGGATTTATTCCAGGTATGCAAAATTGGTTCAGTCTTCAAAAATCAGTCATTGTGGTTTCCAGTTCATCAGAGAAGTAAGGTCACAGGGTAAACCGCTCCCCCTAAAATTGGAGACACAGACATAGATACAAAGAAGCACAACTTACCAGAGCAGAAACCTCCATGGGAACCAGTACTGGGCTAAGAAAACCTAAACTGTAGTTGATGAAAACCCAACTTGTAATTGAGAAATTGCTGGAGGTTCAGTGTGGATGAGTGTGAGAGTCAAAAACTCCAGTGGGACCCAGTCATGGAGGGTTCCCCTAATTTTGTGAGCTTTAATGTCTTAGGGAAGGGAGAAAGGGAAAATAACCATTTTGAAATCATTCAGAGTATTCTATTCTTTTTAACAGCATCTGTCTGCCCTCAGGAGAAACTATTTGACCAGAGTCTAACTGACCTGGGGTACAGGACATAGCCAACTCCATCTCACCCTAGCTTTCCACATGGGAGGAGGGAAGTACCCAATTCCAGCCCAATCTAGCCATCCTGAACAACCAAAGTGGGTGTAGGGATAAGAAGCACTTGTGAGTTTTGCAGTCCAGAGTCAATGGCTTGGGAAAAGACTGAGACCGAGTCATAGGCTAGAGAATGCTTCCCTTCCCCCACACTTTCCCACCATGCTACTACAGTTTTATTCACAGTACTTCCTTTTATCCAATACATTATTTAACTTTCAAAAAATTTATAAAAATTATAAGGCATACTAAAAGGCCAGAAAAATAGTTCGAAGAGATGAGCAAGCATCAGAACCAGAGTCAGATATGGCATGTTGGAATTCTCAAACCAGAATTTTATTTTTTATTCTTTTTCAAGATTTATTTATTTATTTTAGAGAGAGAGAGAGAGGAAGAGAGGGAGTGGGGGAAGGGCAGAAGGAAACGGGAGAGGGAGAGAAGCAGACTCCCCGCTGAGCATGGAGCCCAGTGTGGGGCTTGATCTCTTGAGCCTGAGATCATGACCTGAGCCAAAACCAAGAGTTGGCCACTTAACCGACTGAGCCACCTAGGTGCCCCTCAAACTAGGATTTTAAAATAACTATGATTAATATGTTAAGGGTTCAAATGGAAATAGTAGACATCATGCAAGAAGAGATGGGTAATGTAAGTTGAGTGATGGAAGCACTAAGAAAGAACCAAAAATAAATTCCAGAATGCTAGAAAAAAGATCAAAAGCACTGACATAAATGAAGAATGCCTTTGATGGGCTCATCAGCAGACTATCCAAGAACCATGGAACAGCTACAGAAGGTGTGATGCATGCATAATGGGAATATCAGAAGGGGAGGACACATAAAAAAGAACAGAAGCAATATTTGAAGGAATAACTGAGAATTTCCCCCAAATTAATGTTATACATACCAACCTATGGATCCAGGTAGCTCAGAGAACACCATGCGGAATAAGTGCCAAAAAAACCCAAAAAACAAAAAACCCTGCACGTACGCATACCATATTCGAACTTCAGAAAATCAAAGATAAGGAAAGAATCTTAAAAGAAGCCAGAGGTCAAAGCACCTCATCTATAGAGGAGCAAATACAGGGATTATATCTGACTGCTCTTTGGAAACCACCGAAGCAAGTAGAGTAGAGTAAAATATTTGGTATTGAGAGAACTCTATACCCTGCAAAAGTGTCCTTGAAAACTGAAAGAGAAAGAAAGACTTTCTCAGGCTAACAAAAATTAAAGGAGCTTTCTGCCAATGGACCTCCCTTGCGAGAAATGTTAAGAGAAGCTCTTTAGAGAGAGAGAGAAGGGAAATGCAGATACTTGGATCTACATAAAGGAAGAGCATCAGAGAATGATTAAGTAAAGGTAAAACAAAAACTTTTATTTTTCTTAATCTTTTTCTTTTTTCTAAAGAGAGAGAGAGAGCGTGTGTGTGCAGTGGGGAGGGACAGGGGGAGAGGGAGAGAAAATCTTAAGCAGACCCCATGACCAGCGTGGAGCCCAACTTGGGGCTGGACGTGGCGCTTGATCTCATGACCCTGAGATTGTGATCTGAGCCAAAGTCAAGAGTTGGACACTTATCCAACTGAATCACCCAGGTGACCCTTATTTTTCTTACTCTTAAATGATCTAACAGAAAATAGTTCCTTCAAAATGATACTAGTAACTATGGATTCAGTTATGTATGCTGATAGGTAGTTGGATAGATACCTTTATTTATGCTTATGAATAAGTGAAATGAATAATAATATGGATACAATGGCTGGGAGAGAGGAGTTGGGATTATTTGTTATTTGTCATTATTCACACTACACTTGAGCGTTATTTGAAAGTGGGCTTGGATTAGTTAAAAAAAAAAAAAAGAAGTGCAAAAAATGTTTAAGAAGGAGAGAAAATACAATCATATAAAGTGCTAAGTTAAATCCAGAAAAGGCAGAAAGAGAAGGAAACAAAAATAGGAACAAAGAACAAAAGCATCAAGTAGAAAAGAGTAACAAATATGGTAGATAGAAATCCAATTGTATCAATAATCACTTTATTTGTTTTAAAGATTTATTTATTTATTTTAGAGAGAGAGCACATGCGTATGCACAAGTGGGGGGAGGGGCAGAGGGAGAGAATCTTCAAGCAGACTCCCCACTAAGCGTGGAGCCTGATGCGGGTCTCAATCTCACTACCCTGAGATCATGACCTGAGCCAAAACCAAGAGTTGGACGCCTAACTGACTGAGCCACCCAGGCGCCCTTCAATAATCACTTTAAATGTTAATGGTCTAACAGACAGAAGTAGAGTGGATCAGAACTTAAGACCCAGCAATGTATTGTCTACGAGAAACCCACTTTAAATATAAAACATGTATATATTAAAAGTGGATGGAGAAAAATAAATCATTCTAACACTAATAAAAAGAAAGCAGGAGTAGCTATATTAATTTCAGAGTAGACTTCAAAGCAAAGAACGATATCCAAGATAAAGGAGGTAATTACATAATGATAAATGGGTCAGTTCTCCAAGAAAATATAATAGTCCTCAACGTGTTTTCACCAACAACAGAGTTTCAGAGTACATGAGGCAAAAACCGATGGAACTGCAAGAAGAAATACATGAATTCACTATTACAGTTGGAGACTTCAACATCTCCTATTGGAAACGGACAGCTCCAGGAGGCAAAAAATCAGTAAGGACACAGTTGAACTCAGTACCATCAATCAACTGGATATAGTTGATATCTATTGACTACTTTATCCAACAATGGCACAATACACATTCTTCTCAGGTTCCCATGGAATATTTACCAAGATGGAGCACAATCCATGCCATAAAACCCACTGTGACACATGTAAAGGAACAGAAATCATACAGCGTCTTCTCTCAGACCATAGTGGAATTAAACCAGAAATCAGTAACAGAAACATAGCTGGATGGGGCGCCTGGGTGGCTCAGTTGGTTAAGCAACTGCCTTCGGCTCAGGTTATGATCCTGGAGTCCCAGGATCGAATCCCGCATCGGGCTCCCTGCTCAGCAGGGAGTCTGCTTCTCCCTCTGACCCTCCCCCCTCATGCTCTCTCTCTATCTCATTCTCTCTCTCAAATAAATAAAATCTTTAAAAAAAAAAAAAGAGTCTGTTTCTTAAAAAAAAAAAAAGAAAGAAACATAGCTGGAAAATCCAGATACTTGGAGATACACAACAGCCTTCTAAAAAAGACATCAGTCAAAAAAGGAGTCTCAAGAGAAATTTTAAAACATTTTGAACTTCATTAAAATGCAAACACACTGATCAAAATTTGTGGGATGCAGAAAAGTGGTGCTTGGAGGGACACTCAAGGCATCGAATGCATATATTAGAAAATAAGAAAGTACTGAAATCAGTCTGAACTCCCATCTATGGAACCTAGAAAGAGAACAGCAAATTAAATCCAAAGTAAGCAGAAGAAAAAAAATAATAAAAATTTGAGCAGAGGGGCGCCTGGGTGGCTCAGTCATTAAGCGTCTGCCTTCCGCTCAGGTCATGATCCCAGGATCCTGGCATCGAGCCCCGCGTCGGGCTCCCTGCTCCGCGGGAGGCCTGCTTCTCCCTCTCCCCCTGTTTGTATTCCTGCTGTGGCTATCTCTCTCTCTGTCAAATAAATAAATAAAATCTTTAAAAAAAAATTTGAGCAGAAATCAATTACATTGAAAATGAGAAATAGAGAAAGTCCAAGAAACCAAGAGTTGGTTGTTTGAAAAAAAAAAAAAATCAATAAAACTGAGAAACCTCTAGCCAGGCTAACTAAAGGAAAAAGAGAGAGGACACAAATCACTAATATCATGAAATAAGGGACATCACTCCAGATCCCACAGAAGTTAGAAAGATAACAGAGGAATACAAGGAACAATTCTGTGCCTACAAGTTTGACAACCCACATGAAATGACAGTGTGGTATTGGCAAAAGAAAGACAACCAGATCAATAAACAGAATTGAGAGCCCAAAAATAAATCCAAATAGGTATAGTGATCTGATCTTTGACAAAGAAGTAAACACAGTGCAATGAAGAAAAGATAATC
>NC_058414.1:3947883-3969479 GCF_002201575.2 Neomonachus schauinslandi
AAGTGGTCGCTTTTCTGATGAGAGAGTTGTTGCTCTTCTTTTCTTCGATCTCCTGTTGAGTTTGTAGGTGTTCAGAATGGTTTGATCCCTGAATCCTGAATTCCTGAGAGGAGACGAAATCCAGGTCTCCTTCTCCTCCGCCATCTTGCTCCGCCCCCCCAGTTATTTCTCTTTTTAAGGAAGTATTCCCTATCCTAAATTCATGAAGATATTTTCCTCTGCCTGCTTCTCATTTCTTTGTATGTCAATACTGATCAGTCATCAGTGCTTCCTGCTCCTCTTACCAAGATTTAATCAGGTTGCTCTCAAAACTGCAGCTGGGAAATATTCTGCTCAGTGAGACTAAAACCTAGAAGATAATTTTGCTAATCTTCTACTTTAAATTTAAATAACATTTGAGCATTTTTCCTTAATTCCATATAAAAGAGAACATGGCATTTTAGGATATGTCGTAGGAGAGAGTGCTATAGATAAGGACTCTGAGGTATTGCACATACTGTGTTATAAAGATTTATTAATTCTAAGGACATTTATTAGAAGATCATATTTATTTAAACTTGGGTTTAGATGCCAGTGTCAGTTCTGCTGGTGATACTCAGTGTAAAGTATGTGTGTAAGGACCGCCTGCAGATTTATGTTCCTCTTCTCCCTGTGTATTAACACTGATAACCTTTTCTCAGCATTTCCATATTTGTGCTTTAAGAAATATTAATATGTGTTTTGAAAGAAAGAGTACCATGATCACACACCTTTGAAAAATGTCACATCATGACAATCTTACCCTATACATCACCACTTTAAATACTCTTGTTTCTGCAGCAAAAAATCTACTTAACTTTGTTTAACCAGTATTTTTTATCTGAAACACTATTCCCCAAACAAAATATCTATTAAAACCAGAATGAAAAATACTGGGCGCCTGGGTGGCTCAGTCGTTAAGCGTCTGCCTTCGGCTCAGGTCATGATCCCAGGGTCCTGGGATCGAGTCCCACATCGGGCTCCCTGCTTGGCAGGAAGCCTGCTTCTCCCTCTCCCACTCCCCCTGCTTGTGTTCCTGCTCTCGCTGTCTCTCTCTCTGTCAAATAAATAAATAAAAATCTTCAAAAAAAAAAAAGAATGAAAAATACCTTCTCTAATATTTATGAAAGGGTGATATGAAATTGAATAATGTACTATGACCCAGATCCAAACAATGGCACGTATTATTGATCATGGTGCCAGAAAAAGAATCAGTCTTCTCTGATGGCCCATAATAACCATGCCTTAGATGTGCAACAAACATCTCTGTGAATCCTTGGCTGACTACATTTGCAGTAGGAAAAGGAGGACCAGGATAATCAGAGACCCTAGCCCAGTTAGAGAGCTTGGCGTCACATGGCCTTCATGCGTGGGGGGAGGCGGTCCCACAGACAACAGAGCATTTATGGAAGGCTTGCGGTATTCTGGATGCGTTTTCATCTAAGTCATCTGATTTCAGTCCTCGCATAATAGTACAGACTTGGTTGTTACTGTACCTGTTTTACAAATGAGGAAGCTAGAACTAAAAATTGACCACTTACCCCGAATCCCAAAGTCAATCAATGACTGAGAATGTATTTGCCCTTGGAATCTTTCTGCCTTCTTTACTTTCTGTCACGCAGAGATCACTGTGATAACATATTCATTATATACAGTTATCCATATGTTAGGGATGATCAAACTGAGTTAAGTTAGTAATTTTTCCGAAGTTAAACATTCAGCAAGTGACAGAAATAGGACGTGAGGTCAGGAGATTATTAGAAATAAAGTGGAAGCTCTTCCCATATTTAGGGCTATCTGTGCATCGAAGGTGTGGTTCTTAGTGTGGGCCCTCTTTCGCTCTATGGCTTCTGATGCAGCCTATCAGGTGACCCAGCTAGCTTTCTCAACTCAACGTTATGTGATCAGTAAAACCGTGTGGGGTCACAGTCTTGGTCTAAGCCAGTGTCAGAGTGAAAAGTTACAACTTGTCATTTATATGAGGTATTTAGAAACAGACAGTAGAAGGGTTGCTGCTAGGCGTTAGGGGAGGGGGAAATGGAGAGGTGTTTAATGAATATAGACTTGCAGCTTTTCCCCAGATGAGAAAGTTCCGGAAGTTAGTTGTACAACAACGTGAATATACTTCACAGTGTTGAACTGTACACTTAAGAATGGTTAAGATGGTACATTTTATGTGTATTTTGCCACGATTAAAAACAAATTATAAAAAGGAAAAAGAGTCTTTTTGAAAATGTATCCTCCATGTAAAATTAACTGATGTGGCAGTTGAGGAAACTGTTGCCTATTAACTTATTCTTTCTTCACAGTGATCTGCAGCCCTGGGTCTTATAACCCCCGTGATGGAAACCATTGCCTTCAATGCAATAGCAGCCTGGCGTTTGGAGCAAAAGCATGCTTATAGGCCATGAGTTTGAGATCTCTAGTGGTTTGTTAAACACAAAAGTATATTTTTGAAATATTAATACATAATAAATCACTATTATGCCAAAATTAAATATATTAGATTTTACAAAATACGGTGTCATCATTTTAATTGAAACATTGCATGTCCAAATGCTTTACGAATGGAGCACCCACTGATCTTTATACATTAATGCCAGAACTACGTATGACTTCAGAATAGTTCTTAGATCACTGTTTTTTAAAAAGGGTTTCAAATATACTCTATTGGTGTTAGCCCAGAAGATTTTTCAGGATTATATTAAAACAGCCCATTCTCTTTACAGTATGTTGACTAATCTCAGGCCACCATATTCTTCCATAATCATTTTAATTCCAGCTTGTTTCCTTCCTTTGATTCTATGAGGTTTTATTTCTTCTAGTGTGACCTTTCATAGTTGAAGGTCACTTTTTAAGAAGCCTCTGCATCTTATGGTTGCAACTTTTAGCCACTTCAGTGTAAGGCCAGGTCCCAGCAACTCGATGGGTTTGTAATGTAGTTCAGGGTGGCAGTCTTCTCCTTTTTGGTTTGGAGGCCTTTAAATTACCTTTCTGACATTTTAGAGTGGACTAACCATTGTATGTGCCTCAATTAACCTTTCAACTTTCACAGTGTGGACAGAGAGAGAAATTAGGCAGTTTCTTGCCCTGATGACACCTCCAGGGAAAAGTACCAAACGATCACCGTATCTTTCATTGCTTTCCTTTATCATTAAAGTGTTACATCACAGATACTTCTGCTGCCAGCACCGCACCCCCTCTCACACTGGGGTGCTGTGTTTGAATACGAAAAATTACCCAAAACGTCAGGGCTTAAGTACCCGAAAAATGCACGAGCAACTTACAGAAGTAGTAGTTTCTCAATTGTTTTATTGTTTCATTTGTATTTGTAACACTTTATATTCTCTTGGACATTCCCTGTTTTTTTCCCTTCATGTTTCCTTTCTTAAGACATAAACATTTGTAAATGGCAAATATACACAGGTGGGATCTAGGCACAACTGTGCATTGACAGGGAAAAAGTTTACTTGTATCTAGGATCTATTTGACTTTTTAAAATTGACCAGTAGTAAGTTAGTCTCTCGTTTGGTCATGCTGTGGACAAATATTACCCTGGGATTCTCACATAAGTACAAAGGGAAGTGAAACAACGTTTCTTTGTTAGCCTTGGTGATCTTTTTAAAAAAATTCCTTGTGACTCATAATCATGACGTAATTGTTTTCATGTGGTTTTTAGAGGTTTTTTCCTTTAAAAATCTTTCTTTGCTGTAGTAAGTCACATGTTTGCCATTATACTGTTTGGGTGGGCTATGGTTCTTACAGTACATCTCTTTTGTAACTAGTAAAAGACCTCCTAAGTCTCCATCTCTAAAAGCAGTGCAGCCTGTAAAGCTTTGTGGATTTCTTAATTGTGTAATAAGATGAACTGAAATACGTCTTCTTTAGTACTTACTGCCTGAGTTTGGATTAACTTTTTTCCTGGTATTTAAAAATGCTGAGGAACTTAACTTACGAAACATTTTCCTAGGGATGGACAGTATCAGCTCAATAGCTAGTCAGCCTGGGGAAGCAGAGCAGAGTTACAGTGGTGGTGCATTACAGGAGACCGGAATCCAGTCCAGGAGAGAAGGTGGTCTGGGATAAGAGTAGACAGACAATAGGGGAGTCGTGGGAGTGAGGCATGGAAGTGTCCTATGAGTGTAAATACCTACTTCAGTAATTAAGGTAACTGCTTCCTCTGTTAACATATAATGTAGACTGTTGGAAATTGTTTTAAGTGATGACAGTGTGTAGGGTAAAAATTACAAACTAATCCCTGAGAGAGATTATTGTCATAATGCAGTTTCAAGTGTTTGTTATTTTTGTTTGCATCAGAATAATATCTTACATTTATATAATGCCTTAATTTTAACAAAGCATTTTTTAACATTAAAACAATGTGATGTTTACATCAACCTGCAAAGCTAGGGCAAATATGATTCCCATTTTATATTTTATTAATCAGATTTTTTTCTTACTGTAAGTGTGTAAATGTGTATTCATTTGGCAATATGTAAAAAGAGCCTCAACAGGGTTGATCCAGGAATGTCACTTACAGGAAACTATCTTAAGAAAGTAAATCAGAAATCAGGTGGAATGTCATGCCCAATGGTATTGACATCCACATTCTGTATAACAATGAAAATGGAATTAACATCGATGACCTACAAGAGTGAAGTGGTTGAATAAATTGTGCTATTTCCATAGGATAGAATGTTCTGTACTATTCCTTAGAGTTTTGAATCAAATGAACAGTTGTTTTATGTAACAGGATCATGTGGGAGGTTTTTTTGGTATCCTCTGTTTCTCAAACTTCCTACAAAGAAACAAATTACTTTCAAAATCTTGGAAGCAATAAACATACTTGGAAAAATTAAAATAGTCACAATTGGCAGAGGACATTATTGCTCACCTCTCCAGTATGAGTTCGCTTCTGCCCTTCTTCCCAGCAGAGCACCAAGTTTGTTTACTCCAGAGACAGTCCTTCTGGCAACTGCTATGTTGAAACCGCGGACCAACTTGAGGACACCGAGTGGAGATGTCCAAAGAATCAGTGCCTCAATGATGGTGTTGAACCACTGCCCGGCTTGTATGCGAGCCCCGGCCTGCTCTGGACTTGCCCATTTGTGTGAGATGAGAACATGCCTTGTGTCACAGCAAGCTAGGTTTTCTGTTAACCTGGAGCTACAAGGATCCTGATAAGAGTATTCATTACAGTAGCGGGGAGTACCGCTTACAGTTTCAGAACCCAGATGTCAGCAATGCTAACATTTCCTGTTTTGGGGTGAGCGTTTTATGCATGTTACAGATACCAGTATTTCCCTTAATATTATGGTGTTTTTTCCATGCTATTTTTTTTTCACTTCATTAACATCATTTTAATTACTATAATATTTGGTACACTTTAGCAAAATTAATATGGCTAAGTATTTCTACTTTGTGGATGTGTCTATTGCTTTCCAAAGCCTCATTGTTAACATACAGCATGACAGCTAACATTTTCTTTGTTAATACTCTGGTATTTTGAAGTCTTCTCTTTGCTAAATAGCCAGAAGTAGAATGCCAGATTTGGGTATTTCTAATCCTCTGGACCATTTGCCAGTCTCCTTCCTAAGGAAAGGTACCAATTTATACTCCCACCAGTAATATATCCAAGTACACACTTCACTGCACCCTCTCTGACAGCATTTCTTAAATCGCTATTTTGATACATGGAACAGTCTCCCGTATATTAATTATGTTGCGCATGGGTGAGGGCTTTCCTCATAGAGCAGTCCTGCTATTGCTGGTAATCGCTTATTTACCAACTCCACACTATGTGAGAGGTTTTCTCTAAAATCCTTCATGTAGATTTTCATATTTAATATTCCCAACTCTGTGGCTTATTACTACTATTCTCATTTTATGTATGAGAAAAATGAGTCACAGTAATTCTATAACTCTCCCAGCTCACCCAGCCGGTAAGTGTGAAGATGTGTGCCAGTTTTCTTTCTTTCTTTCTTTCTTTTTTTTTTTTAAAGATTTTATTTATTTATTTGAGAGAGAGAGTGAGAGAGAGAAAGAGCACAAGACGGGGGAGCGGGAGAGGGAGAAGCAGACTCCCTGCTGAGCAGGTAGCCCTATGCGGGACTCGATCCCGGGACTCCAGGATCATGACCTGAGCCGAAGGCAGTCGCTTAACCAACTGAGCCACCCAGGCGCCTGTGTGCCAGTTTTCATTGGGTTCTGCTGCAAGTCACAGAGAGTCCCGACTCCGTGGTTTCTCTTCTCTCTCAAGTCCAGCAAGGTCAGCTTAGAGCTGCTGCAGTGAGGTCACTGTGCTGTCGTCCCCTCGGGCCGCTCGTCCTTTGTGCGCCCCCCTTAGTGCAGCTTTTGTCCTCACTGTTGCTGGTGGCTGATGTGCCTCTAGGCCTTGAGTTTACCTTCCGTTCAGAAACAAAAGATGAAAATGAAAGCCCAATACAAGACTTCTAAATTACACTGAATGGAATAATGTCACAAGGGCCCCAATAGGGGGCTGATGTATTCAAGTTTTGTTCTCATTAATAGAAAAAAGGAATAAAAGACATGGACTTGGGTGCTAGTGGGTCAATGTCTTTTTCTCATACAGATCATCCCTTTAACTGGGCTGCGTCAATACGCACCCTTCACATCATTGGTTCTAAATGTGCTATGCTCATTCCCTCTCCCAGGTAGTACAGCCTCGAGCTCTCATCCAGTTACTGCATCCAGGTTGAAATTTACACTCATGGGTGATGTATAGAAGCTTACGCGAGGTCCAGGGCCCTGGGGTCTAGACAGTTCGTTTGCCTCCAACCTTCCAACCTTCGCAATATAAAATGGATGAGAAGGAAGGGACTAATTAAAAATATCCACTCAGAAAAGAGAGGAAAGAGAAACATCCCAGTCACCTATTCAGGTGGACAAGATACACTGAGATCCTCCCACCATCAAACTGGTTTAAATTCTTTGATTTGATTTTGGTTCTAACCTGTGGTTATCCTTCTTACCCATTCCATTCCACTTTCTGATTTCAGTTCCCTCTCTACTAGAAGTCAGGGACCCAGGACACTCAGGCTGACGTCAGATTTCAGTATCCAAGGGGCCACTGTGTTGAGTTCTTTTAGGTTTGTGTCATCATGGTCAGGTGTGGTGACAAGATGCAGGGGTGCCTCAAGGGCTCGGCTTGTCCCCACTCCGCTCTGCCTGCATCTCGCCCTGGGTTGGCTGGCTCTGCTAGCCACCGGTGACCTCAGGCATGCCGCCCACTGCTCGGTGTACACAGGAGGCGCTTGCCCAGACGTCTCGCTTTCCACAGATCTGTCTTCTTGCAGATGTAGAGACAAGATGGATTCAGTTGTTGGTGTAGGTCACAGCTTTCAGTGGCAGAATATCATTTAAATTAACACTTATTATACCCAGGGTCAAGTGCCTGTAGAAGACAAGGCTTTGGCCTCTAAGCAGCAGGTGAAATAATACATTTTAATGAAGACAATAAAGTGTAAGGACCAGGTGAAAGAAAATGGTGAGTTGAGGGCTTTGGAGAACCAGTCATGAAAGTAGCTCTTTTTTCCTGTGGCCACACAGATTTCTGGTAAGTTCTAATCAGATGGTGGGCCGATTTACCAAGCAACTTGAATTCACAACCTAATGATGTTTCTCATGCTAGAGATAAGACATGGATTGGGAAAGAGAGTAAGACCATCCAAATTGAGATGAGGGCCTAGGGACGATCCCGGTGAAGCCGGGCACATTAAACCCAACATTGGACCGGGCTGCTTTTCCAGTAGAATCAGCCCTCGCACCCCTGAGGAGGTTAGTCTTCCCTTTGTCTGAAGAACCTATTGTCTCTCCTAAAAGAGTTGTCTCACCTCCTTCCCAAAGCCATCCTCATGATTTTTCATTGCTTCTCAACCTATACTTAAACTTGAATCCTGGCAGTGCCCAGTGAATAGCCAGTTTATATCAGAAGATATCTGAGATATACATGCTGTGTCAGACACACCCTATGGGACCCTGTCCCCAGTGAGTTGTCTCTTGTAGAATTCTGTCTGGAGTGAGGTAAGCACCTGCCTTGACTTTAGACAACAGAAGATGTCAAAGGTGCGATGGTCCCTTGTATGATTCCCTTACGTTATATAAGACTTTGTGTTAGCAGGCCGGAGCAAGAGATTCTCCGGCTGGCACTGGAGAAATGAGCTGCCATGTTGTGACAGGAGCTGTAAGAGGACCCAGAGGCAAGTACCTGCGGGGAGCTCTGCACATGGAGAGCAGCCCCTGCTGTCAGCTAACACACATCAGGGCCTCAGTTTTACAAGTGCAGGGAACTGAGCTCTGCCAACAGCCACATGAGCTTAGAAGAGGTGTCCATACTCAGAGCAGAACCCAGCCCAGCTAACATCTTGACGAAAGCAGTGTCCTGCACAGAGGACCCAGCTAAGCCACGCTCAAACTCCTCACCTGCAGAAAACTGAGAGAATGAATGGGTGTTGTTTCAGGTCACAAAATTTGTGGTAATTTGTTACACAGCAATAGAAAACTTAAACTGATACATATGGGAGTAGATCCCAGGGATACTCGGAATGGAAGGAAAGTAATGTTGGATTGAACTGAATTTACTGAAATGGATAGCATTATCAGTGGTCTGGATTCAGTGTATTAGCTTGAGCAAGCAGCTAAGAACAGCATTAACAGAGTGTGCTCATCTGATTGACTTTGAAACCCGTCAATCAACCTGAATCCAGCAGTGGATTATGCATCAATGGAATTGATGAGGCCGTAATTACTTGGCATGCTGAATAAGGTATCCAAAGGCTGAGGAGACTGGAATGCTGAAATGGATTTTCTATGTAATAACTGCTTGCCCATTCCCCTATTTCTGGCCCCTGACAGGTCTAGAGGCCTAGAAACTCCTTTCACCAGAGCTTGGAGGAGTTCTTGGTGAATGGAATGCTGGCTTTCTCGAAATCTCATAATGGAAGCTCTCTGTGATCCCGTAATGGGAGTTGGGATGCTGTCATTGAAATGGACTGCACCAGTCTAATGGGGATGATGGCATCTAGTAGTTGTGTCAACAGGAGGTCAAAGACAGGTGGGCATCAGGGCTGAAGCAGTAATCAGAACAATTCAATCCACAGGGATCTTCGGCATGGGCCTGTTGCTCATGGTGTCCCTAGCACTGAGAGAAAAGGATGGCAATCCGGACCACCATTGTTTTAGAATCTAAGTTTATTTGTTAAGAGTTCCAGGCCTGTTTCAAAGGAGCCCGATTTAAGTCACAACAGTTGAGTCACGACTTCTTAGCTAATTTTATGAGATTTGAATCACAGGCCCAAAGATGTTTATACCTTGAACAGGGTGAGGCGAGGGCTGCTCATGGCAACTCTTGAGGAAGGATCCACTACTCTGCCAAATATTTATCCTTGCAAGTCTTTCTGGCCGTCCCTAATGAGACCCACAGCCGTCGGGTAGGGGGACTGCATAAAGGGTTATGAAAACTAGCAACTATTTTGGAGATTACTGGACTCCGGCTCTCACCTGATGCTCCTGGGACCCAAAATGCCTCTATGCTTAGGGTACAGACTAATAAAGGAGCTTAGGGCCAGGGTCATCTCACTGTGGCTTGGATGGACCTCCTGGCCCACGGTGAGTTCCAGAATGCATAGTTGAAAGAGCAGCTGGACATACTCCTCTTTTTGGTTCCATGAACTGTGCAACTGTCACTATTTTAAGAAAGGCTCAGTGAAAGCCCCTAGAACTATGCCCACCGACCAAAACAATAAGCCAAAGCAATATTGCATTTCTGGGGGGATTGCGGAGACTAACGGCATCGTCAAAGGCTAGAAGGAGGAAAGCATAGTGATTCCTACCACATCACTGTATATCCCGTCTCTGGCCTCTGCAAAAGATAGGTATGGACCTCAGAGAATGACCGTCCAACTTGTCCAGGTGGGATTCCACTTACAACTTCTTTTACATATACTGTTTATTTGCTAGAATAAATTTAAAGAGTCCTCAGCATATGGAATGCAGCTGCGGATCTGGTGAATAGTTTCTTCTCTATACTTTAAGGTAGAGACCACCAGGAGCAGTTTGTTTTCTGCTGCCTGGCCAGAAGCACACTTTCACTGTCCTACTGCAGGGCTGTGTTGTATTCAGCCTCTGTCATAACCTTGTCTGTGGGTAATTTCACCGTTTGTCCATTTTGTGGTGCACATGCTGATCTACCACGTTAAAGGCACCATTGTAAGTATCCAGTACACAGGAATTACCAAATTCTTCACACAACTTTGTGAGGCGTATGCATGGCAGAGGGCTGGATATAAGCCCCCACAAAAATTCAGGAGCCTGCCACCTTGGTAAAAATTCTAGGGGTCCTGTGATCTAGGGTATGTTGATATCCTTCCATGATAATGGACGAATTTCTTTATCTGGCTTCTTCCACAAATAAAGAAGCGCATTGCCTAAGAGGGGAGTTTTCTGGGGTTTGAAGACAGCATTTATTTCAACTGAGTGTTGTTTCTGCTCGTTTACTAAGTAACATGAGGGGCCACCAGTATTGAATGAGGCTCAGAGCAAGAGACAGCCCTGCAACCATTGCAGCCACCGCAGAAGCTGCTCCCCGTATGGGCAACATGACCTAGCCAGTCTGAGCACACCGGGAATGTCGCAGCAGATGAGGTAGTGTGTGCAATCTTGGGCAGGTTGCTGAAGGTGAGGTGACTCACACCGTGAACTTTGGGAAGCTGGGCATGCACAGCAGCACTCTGTCAGCCAGTGGGAGTGGTGCACAGGTGTGTGTGAGCTGGGCTCAGTTGCAGAGGGAGTGGCTCAGACTCTCTTGGTTCCTAGTCCTGCCTTCTCACTTCACCCTGCACCTGTGACCTCATGTGGTATTCTCCATCCCAAATTTACTGGGGGAGAAAAGGTTTGATCCTAATTTATCGTGCACCATATTTTGGCAGCATCCAAAAGTGGACAGCTACAGTTACACTCACAGGGGTGATCCTGAAGGGGAGTGGTAAAGGGGGATCTTCTCCATAGGTAGAACTTTGAGCAGTGTACCTATTTTTCCACTTTGTCAGGAATGGGAGATGACTAGACGTATAGGTCTGTGTAGATTTTTAAGGAGCAGTAAGTCAGCAGTTTAGCCCACTGATCAGACACTTGGAAGCAACAAGATTGGAAATTTGGTGACAGAGTGTTAGAAAATGTGTATGATCTCTCCAAATGAGCACAAAGTGTGAAGGAATGCACACTAAAGAGAAATTCAGCAGAGAACCTTAATAATCCAGTGGGCACAATGACCCGACCATGGATAATGGTCAGCTTCTCTCTTCCTTGCCAGTAGGCTCATGAATGAAGTGGTCATGGTGAAAGATGGAGAGTCTGCCGGCTACTAAGTAACAAGCCGGCTACAACCACCTCTGAGCTCCTGACCTTCCAACAGCAGAGTCCAGCTATGAGCCCCCAACGTGGCAATGTTTACCAGAGAGACAGCCAGCCACCCGAATAGCAGGTTGGTTACACTGGACCAAGGTCATCATGAAAGGCTCCGCACTTTGTTCACACTGGAACTGGCTATAGATTTGTCTTCCCTGCATACAGTATTTCTGCCCAAACCACCATCTGTGGATTTACCAAATGCTTTTATTGCTGTCATTATATTCCTCACAGCATTGCTGCTGACCAGGGAACTCATTTTGTAGGAAATGAAGTGTGGCCACGAGCTCATGCTCATGTAATTCACTGGCCTTAAAGCCATCTGGACTAAAGTTAAAGACTTGTATGTTGCCAGCTGAGTGACGTCACTTACGGGGGCTAGAGTAATGTCTTCCCGGGTGTGATGATTTATGCCCCAAATCACCAAGTATTAGCAGCTAGCCACATTGCCCTCACTGATTTTGTGCCTGTGGAGTCACAGTGAGTATTGTAAGATGGGCATAGTGGCAGACTCTAGAGCTGTAACTGCCTATGACATTAATGTATCATGCTGTCACTGCTAGAGTTAAGACTCAGGTCTCAGATTTGTGTGTGTGTTGGGTGTAGGTGATGGGACTGGCTTCTCACGATTGCCCTGTCTATCTGCTAGAAAAACACTTGCTTCCTGCCCCTGCAATTTTGGATTCTGCTAGTTTGGAGGTATTATTTACCTAGGGAAGAATGCCTCTATTAAAACTGTAAGCTGGAACTTCTACCCCATGCTCTTGAACCAAGGGTAAAAAGCTGGTGAGGACTGATTGATCCGAATCATCAAGGGAGAATTGGGTTGCCATAACACAAAGGGGCAGGGAGGAATGCTAGCGGTTCTCCAGAGCAGGTCTGAGTGCTTCTTTGTCTTGTGGTAAAAGTAAATTGAAGACCGCAGCACCCAGTACAGTCGTGACAGCCATGACAGTCTTCCCCGGAAGGACTGACTGACTGACGGCCCCTCCGCTGCCCTCTGAATCTACCTCTGCTCACACTGATGCCATGCTTCCCACAGACTGCTGCCACCAGTGACTGAGCATGGCCGGGGGCAGGATGCAGGCCCATTATCTAGGTCTTTGGGAGTTTCCTGATGGGCAGCTGGGGTTTGAGAACCACTCTTCAACTCACACAGTCTACAACTCTGCCCACGACCTTCCCTCTTCCTCCTCCTTCTCCTCATGGGGTCCGACCTGCATCGTTAACATGTTCTCTCTTCCTTTCCTTTTTCTCTTACAGATACATTCCCAGATTAATCTCTCACACATCCAATCCTATTTTTGTAACTTTCCCAGAAGACCCAAGCTAACCCAAGTAATGCCCGGAGCTGGTCTGAGAATACAGGCAGTAAGATGGAACTTGCTCACTGATCACCCAGTGGGCAGAGGGAGTGCTGTACTGAATGGCATATCCTTCAGGTTGTGACGATTCAGGTCAGTAAGGGGACAGTGATGCCAAAGGTCACTGTCGAGTGAGATTGATGCTTTGAAAAGAAGAATGTGAAGTGGAGGTCTTCACAAGCAGTTGAAGACCATGTGTGAGAGCCAAAGGGCCTCTCTGGTAGCATACAGAACGACCCCATTACTTGTACTGGCAGGAACCAGGGGATTGGAGTTTGAGGATGTTTGGCCAAAGGAGCTGGAATATTAAACTGATTATGTAAGAATTGACTAGTACACTTTCGAGGGATATGATATTTAACCCCTGACAAGTCCCCTAGGTTATGGGGAAACTTACTGCTTGGGGGTTCTAGACGCCTGGAAAAAGTGATGGGCCACACCGAGCAACATAGAAGTGCCAGAGCTGCCCCAGCAGATGGTAGAGGAAGAAATGCTGGAATTGCATGTGCTAAAAAAGGGCTAAAAAACCAAAACAACAACAACAAAACCCAACACAGCTTTATGTTCCACAAGAGAGCTCAAGGACACACCATTCACGGGGCCATCAAGGATGTGCTGGTCTGAGTATTGGTGGGTTTCCCATAATGGGAGGAGAGGTAGCCAGAGCCATACAAGTAATACAGGACTGATGGAATGCCTAACTGTGGGGCACCAAGTGGCCATGAGCCCAGAACTGTCCATTTTGATGGGTATGTTGGGTCTTAACTGACCCAGTGGCAATCCATTGTTAGATGGAGATGGTACATGGAGAACTGAGTCCAGGCAGGACCAGAGGGCCCAGTCAGTAAGCTGTGTGAGTGGGCGATCCAGACCTCCGTATTGCTTGTACCAAGTGTACTGCTCTGCTCTAAACTCACATCAATGATAAGAAAAAATCCCAAGCTTGATCTTTGAGGGAATTGGGTCTGCCAGTGGTTGCCAGCCAGAATTTGAGAGTGGTTATCCTATTTCAGAGGTGGCCCTGAAAGACTGGAGAGAGTAAACTATAGAGTGTTCCTAGTCAGTGGTCAATAGCCTGGCTGGAGCAAGACTTTATTTATTTGAGAAAGAGAGAGCAGGGTGGGTGGTGAGGATCAAAGGAAGAGGGACAAGCAGACACCGTGCTGAGCATGGAGCCCAACACGGGGCTCCATCCCACGACCCTGAGATCATGACCTCAGCCGAAATCAAGAGTCAGACGCCCAACTGCCTGAGCCACCCAGGCGCCCCAAAAGTGTAAAGACTTTTAATCACATCCTGGCATCCAGCAAAAAGCATGTGTCCTTAGAAGAGCTACTGAATGACCAAGTAGCTCAAGTGTCTCAGCCAGCTCTCCTCATCAGCTGCAGGAGCGCTCCATATGGACACGTAAATGCAATGGCCAGGATACAGCAACGGGGTCCAGTAGCATGGACTTCCACTTCCCCAGGCTCTTACAGCCAATGCCGCCTCTGAATGTCAAACCTATCCCGAACAGAGACCAACAGTGAGTCCTTGATAGGGCACTATTCCACAAGGACACCAGCCATCCATGTGGTAGCCAACTGAGGACATCCAGCTCTTTCCAGTGATTCATCCTTTCAGGGATATATGCCTACCCACTATATGTACAGCACAGCTGCCCAGGCTAACAAAGGCCTGACCCTGCCCCGCCCCGCCGCCCCCGCCCCAGGCATAGAATCCTGCACAGAAGAGCATCCCACCAAGATTTGGACCACTTCACCGGGTAGGAGGTGCAGGAATGGGCCCGAAACCACCCAGCAGGGGCATGGGAATGCCCTCTGCTTCTGTGGGGTGGAGGGTGGGTGAGGGGACAACTCCAACTGGGACCACTAAGACCAGGGGTGGAGGTACTGTTTTCCCTTGGTAGGACGGGTTTATGGCCAGAAAGGTCTTCTGTTGTTAGATCATCTTTTTCCCATCCAACTTTTTATCTTTGTTTGTTGGTGGGCCTGGATTATATGGGAGGCAATAAGGAAACCAGGGAACTCCAGCAGTGGTGTCCCTCAACTCCTGAGGTTCTTAGGCAGCCTTCTCCTCCTTTCCAGCTCCCCGAGGTTTCTTAAGCTTGTTTGTTGTGTCAAGGATTTTTAGTAGTAAGAGGGAGAAACTTGGAGGAGTGGGGATACTTCCTTTTGGCAGAACCAAGTATAGAACCCGTAATTTAATTTCATTATCTTAATATCTTCAGAATCTGTGGTGAGTTTGCCTTTCCCATTCTTGACATGGGTTATTTATGCCTTCTTTTGGTTCTTGCTCAGTCACATCAGATTTACAATTTCTATTGTGACATCTCCTTTGGGATACTTGGAATTCTGTTTCTTGACTTACAACATTTGGAGACTTTTTGTTTTAATATTTCTTATTGATTTATAGTTTAATTGAACTGTTGTCAGGATTTATAATCTGCATGTCAGATTATAATATGTTGAGACTTTATGGCTCAGTTTAAAGTCATTGTTTATAAATTTTCCACATGTATTTTTTTTTTTAAGATTTTTATTTATTTATTTGACAGAGAGAGAGAGAGAGAGAGCAGGAACACAAGCAGGGGGAGTGGGAGAGGGAGAAGCAGGCTCCCCGCAGAGCAGGGAGCCCGATGCGGGGCTCGATCCCAGGACCCCGGGATCATGACCCGAGCCGAAGGCAGTGGCTTAACCGACAGAGCCACCCAGGCGCCCCTCCACATGTATTTTTAAAAACATATATTCTGTAAACTTTTTAGGAAGAATTATGTTCATGTCCAGTAGGTCAGCTTTATTAATTATGGTATCCAGGTCTTCTGTATCTTTTATGTCTCCTATTTATTCCATCCGTTACATATAAAAATATTACCCTGTAGATTATGCTGTATGTCTTTATCAAGATCTAATATTTATTGGTCCTCTTACCATTTTATATGCTCATCCTTTTTTTAAAGATTTTATTTATTTATTTGAGAGAGAGAGCATGAGTGGGATGGGAGGAAAGCACAAGTGGGGGGAGGGGCAGAGCAAGAGGGAGAAGCAGACTCCCTGCTGAGCAGGGAGCCAGATGCAGGGCTCGATCCCAGGACCCCAAGATCATGACCTGAGCTGAAGATAGATGCTTAACCGACTGAGCCACCCAGGTGCCCCCATATGCTCATCCTTTCAGAATGCAGTTGCCTTAAAGATATTTTCAATCAAATGAAAACTGAAAAAATTATCACCAGTAGAAATTCACTAAAAGAAATACCAAAGAGTATTCTTCAGGCATTTTCTATCTGTGCTTCTTTTCTTTTGTTCTGTCTTCCAATTCATTATTCTCTCTTAAACTATGTCTAATGCACTGTGAAACCCATTCAACTGTATCTTTGAATTTTTCAGTTCCAAAATTCTTTTTTTTTTTTTTTCAGTTTTGCTTGGTCTAAATTATGTTTCTAATCCTCTGCTGAAATTTGTAATTTTGTCCTGTGCCTGCTTGAGTGCAACAGACTGACTTTATATTCTGGATCTGATTATTGCATCACTAGACAACCTGTGGATTGGCACGTGTTGTTCTGGGTTTCTGCTCCTCTGTGTTTATGTTTTCTCTCAGCCCTGTGTGCCTCTGTAGCTTTGACCATATGCCTTGTGTTGGGAAATGTTTGTAATCATAGTTTAGGGCCAAAGATGGTATCACTGACTCCCAGAGAGGAGCCAGAGACTACAATAACCTAGGATCACTTTAACCCAGTTTCAGCAGCTGTGATTTTCTGGAGTAATCCAATGATTCAGAGATGAGCTGTAGTTAAGATGGCACCTCGTTCACCCTCAGATCACACTGGGGTCAGGTCACACACTGAAGTGTGGGGAGGTTACCAGGGCCCCCGTCTTTGGCGCACCCAGACTCCACATATTGCCCTACATACCCCATGAGATTTCAAAAGTGCTGTTCAGTGTCTCAGTGTTCCAAATAGGAGTCATACTGGGGCAGGAATGCTCAGAATGCCAGGCTACACTCTGTATATGAGTTTTTCCAGCTCTTGGTCTGATATTTTTCCTAGGTTTTTAGGCCTTCAAATGCTTCAGAAGGGATTACATATTCTGTCCAGTTCATTTTGTTGACTTTGGCCGGAAGATTTTTCCAAATTAACCTAAATGTGCCAACTCAGGAATGCGAGTGAAGGTCTTAGCTTTAAAAAGATTTTGTTTTTTATTAATTTTTGAAGAAGCCTTTCTTCATGCCACAGCAAAGGAAACTCTAGTGAGGGTCCATGAAAAGAATCTGAATTCAAGATATTTACTTACCATTAGTCCATACTTCTAGTTGTTCTGTTAAGGAGCATTATATTCACTTTTAGAAATGACAAAAACGTACCACCATCATGCTTGTGCTGTGGGACATGGTTATATTGTAGATACCACTTCAGTGTAAAGCAGTGTCCGCCCTTCATTTAAATGACACAAGTGAAAGTCGTAATATATATTTGAATAAGCCTCAAGGATTATATTTAAATAACTCAAAATTATAGAATTTTGAGTATTTTTAATGATACACACTTTATTCTTGTTTAATCTAGTTCAAAAGGCTGAAATATTTCAGATGTATTCTCTTAAATGTGACTGTCTAGAAGGGCAAAACCCAGTTTAAGAAATAGTTTATTTTGTAAACCAGTTCAACACACATACCCATGCAACAACACATACAGATTGGGCCTAACCATATAAATTCAGCTCCACATAATATTAAGGTTTTACAAAACATTTTTCTGGAAGATACTATGTATAAATGGGATAAAAGTTATGATAGTATGTAAGTTGTATGTTTTTAATTCAAACATAGGAATACAATGAGTCCCAAATTAGACATTCACTTCTACTGAATTAGAATCTTCAGAATGTTTTAATTTCAATGTTCTCATATTTTCCATGTATTAAGTAATAAACACCTTTATATGGACCTTGTGCTTGATGACTATTATCTATTCTAGCCTGTGTGTTTTACAGATAGTAACTCATGTAATTACCGTAGGGGTTGGTATTACTGTCCCCAGTTTACTGAAGAGCAGTCAGAAGTGCAGAGGTAGGGTATCATGTACCTGATCAGTATTCAGTAAATGGTAGGACAGTGTTTTGAACCAGACCTCCAATGGCCAAAGGCCTTACTGCTAAATTACATAAAGCAAAGAGATTGCAAATTTTTTTTTTTTTTTTATTGAGGATACTTATAAATGTTAAAAGGATGCTTTGGCCTTGGATTTTAGCCATTGCAATTCTGTAACTGTGGACGAAGGCCCATGCCAGGGGTGGAAACCACATGCCTACATCCCTCCAACCAGCATGTGCTAGTCTTTGTTCCCTAAAAGCATCATGGGCATTCCCTTTGGATCAAGTTCCTCCCCTCTTTGTCCCCGACTGGAATTCCCCTTGGTATCTTCAACACTGATCGTGATATTCTCCATATGTCAGATAAACAGGAAAAATGGTGCTTGGAGATTCTTCCGTTGTCACACTTGGTAGATAAAATTGATGTTGTTGTACCCAGAACATGAACACTTTACTGGCAGACTCACTTTCGCTAAAGAACCTATAAAAATATATCATTGTTCTCAGTCTATAGAAAACTGTCTGTAATTCATAAATGTAATAAGTGCAACATTTTAGTATATTTTTTCCTACAACAGTCTGTGAGAAATGAAAACACAAAGACATGGTCTTCTCATTATCTGGTACCTTGTAAAGCATCACATATATTTGCAAATGATGCTGTTTAAAGTCTTTTTTCACTTTCAAATACTGGGTCCATGGAAAAAGAACTTAAAATTGTTTAAAAAGATCAATTCAAATTAGAAGTAGTAAATAACACTATTGAATACATATGTGTATATGCACATGCTTAAATTTATAGCTCTGCAGAAATAGCTACAGGCTTTATGTAGCTGTATTTACACAGACAAATGGCAGACTCAGCTGAAGAGAGTCTCTCTCCGTCTACTCCAGTGCACCTGTTACTGCTTAAACCCAGCCTTCTTTGATATCTGATTTAAAAGGAATGTCTAGCCAATGATGTATTGCTTCTTTTGTCTTTTGTTTTCATCATATCCCACCTATATTTATATTTTAGGTCTTGGTAAATTCAGAAGGTAACTTTATCCATTTGTATGCATGCATGTATAGAAAGAGAGCTTCCAGCTTTTTTGAGGAATAAATTGAAGGAAAATTATCTCACCCATAGACCACTTTTCTCTTATCATTTTCTTTGCTTCCTTAAGAAAGGGGCTCATTATATAATTCTGAGTTTTTAAGAAGTACCTCTTAGTATTTGAAAGGTTTATAAAACGTCTTTTAAAATTTGTATTACTCTAAATTTCAACTTTTCCGTTTTGAGTTCCATGTCCAAATTATTCACTCCCTGTACATTCCCCCTAATTATTATATAAAATTATTTGTCCTTTCAAGTGTAGGTATGCTGTTTATTGTACTAAAAAAAGCCCATCATGTTTCTTTTAAAGACATTCAGTATTTTGTAAAGGGCACATTCTGATTCTCATTTCAGTGTTGCTATTTGTAAGATCTCTATTTTTTTTTAACGGTATCAATGCCATAATTCATCTACAACATACAAAAAGACAGATGGGACATATTTTTATATCAAGTTCCTTTATTGCAATGATGTCTATTTTTAAATGGGACTATTTTCTTCTAGAGGAAACAGCAAGGGAGGGCAGGAGCAGGAGGACCCACCTGGCCCTCGGTCCACAGCCGGCAGCTGGGGGCACCTTCTCCTCCAACCACTTCCACCACCTCTGGGATTGTTTTGAGAAATAGCCTGTGCTTTGAAATCACAGATTTAACATTATGTAACGTGAGTAGAGTCCTTTATAATTAATTTATAGTAACTGAATTAAACTGGAGTTTGCGAGGCTGAACTAGAAAATGCGTGCAGTGTATTGTAGAGAGAGCATAACTAACCTAGGAAGGCAGTTAATTTTTTTAAAAGTCACTGGTTCCCTCTGAAAAACAAACTCAGGGTTCTAGAGGGGAGGGGGTGGGAGGATGGGTTAGCCTGGTGATGGGTATTGAGGAGGGCACGTTCTGCATGGAGCACTGGGTGTTATGCACAAACAATGAATCGTGGAACACTGCATCAAAAACTGATGATGTAATGTATGGTGATTAACAGAACATAATAAAAAAAAAACTAATGATGTAATGTATGGTGATTAACATAACATAATAAAAAAAACTAATGATGTACTGTATGGTGATTAACATAACATAATAAAAAAACTAATGATGTAATGTATGGTGATTAACATAACATAATAAAAAAAACTAATGATGTACTGTATGGTGACTAACATAACATAATTAAAAAGATCTGTGTTGGTCATCGAATATTTCAATACCAATAAAGCCACACTTTGGAAAATTAAAAAAATAAAGAAATGAAGTCATTGGTTCCACACAATATGAGCTCCATCATTCCATCACTAGCTAATGTGTAGCAGGAGGTAGCAAAATTTTGTTTTAAATTATAAATGGTGTTACTGATGCAAGCTAATGACTTCAATGCCCAAGTTCAAATTGGCCTTTGATGCCATCCCTGTGTTGGCTGATTTTTGCGCCTCTGTAGTATACTTGACCAAGAGCTGCATGGTTCCCAAGGCCATACATTTCCTAGTCACCGAGGCCTAAACCATATGTGACACATAGCATACACCCAGTAAATATCTGTAGGATGATAGAAATGATCAAATAAGGTCAGCAGCTACTCTGATGGAAAAATATCTGATGCAGGTAGTGTGATCCATCCCAGCCCTGACCATGCCCCATGCAGGAAAATGGAACCAGATGGAGAGATGGCCTCACTTCTCTCCCTGACATTGAACAAGTTACCTACCATGTGTTAATTTCCTCATCGATACAGCAGAGTTGACAAAAGGAAGAAATCAAATGAAAGAATTTGAAATGCCTGTTGGAGTGCTTGTCATATAATTGGCACGTAATAAATTGCAGTTAGTTTCACTTGGCTTCGGGAAGACTGGGTCATAACATTTGGCCATATTTTGTAAATCTCAGTGGAAGGACCGTACCTAAAAAAAGACATAAAACATCATTGATGCTTGAGTACTATTTTAACAAGAAATCTAGGTATCATTCATTCAATTAGGAATCAAAATATATGACACACATTTAGACAAGGGAGGTCACAATATTTTGTGAGGAGCTACCTTTCACTTTAACAAATGTCAAGATCACCATAGTTGAATTAGGGGATCAGGAGGCTGTTCATACCTGGTATTTGTGAGGAGTAGAACACAAGAGCGTTTTGAAAATCTGGTCTTATATCTAGAGGCCCCTGCTCTAAAAGTGAATGATAAGACTTCAAATCCCAGGGCTCAAGTGTAAAATAGAGTTTGGTTCTTAACCCCATCATTCACTGGACTGAACTTTAAGCCTATTTCTGAACTTCCCCAAGCCCACATTGACTTTTCTGCAAACAAGGGGAGGATATTAACTACTGCTTGGGGATACTGAGGCTAAATGAGAGAATAAGTGAAAGCACCTATGGAGCACCTGGGTGGCTTAGTTGGTTAAGCCTCTGACTCTTGATTTTTGCTCAGGTCATAATTTCAGGGTCCTGAGATGGAGCCCTGTGTTGGGATCTGTGCTCTGCAGGAAGTCTGCTCTGCTTCTCTCCTCTCCCTCCCTCTGCCCTCCCCCTGTTCACTCTCTCTCTCAAATAAATAAGTAAATCTTAAATAAATAAATAAATAAATAAATAAATAAATAAATAAATAAATAA
>NC_058414.1:3969489-3987946 GCF_002201575.2 Neomonachus schauinslandi
TAAATAAATAAATAAATAAATAAATAAATAAATAAATAAATAAATAAATAATAAGTGAAAGCACCTAGCATAATTCTTGGCTTAGAAATCACATTTCTTTATTGCCTAACAGTGGATTTTTTAAGACTATTAAATTTGTTATATATACTTATTATATATATTTGTTTTATATATACATACATAAAACATTAATAGATTTATAGAAAAACATTACTTATTAGATACTTTTCACTTTTAAAATTCTAATTGTAAGAAATACATGCTTAGGAAGGGAACAAAGCCTGAAATCAAATAAAAATAGAATTGTATTCATTTGGTAATGTAAATATAATAAATAAAGGAAAATGGGAAAAGGAATCCCATAGTGTATTTGAAAACAGTTCTGCCTAAAATTTAAATTCCAGGAATTTTTAAAATAGATAATTAATCAAGGACTCCTGGGTGGCTCAGTTGGTTAAGCATCTGCCTTCAGCTCAGGTCATGATCCCTGGGTCCTGGGATTGAGCCCTGTGTTGGGCACCTTGCTCAGGGGGGGTCTGCTTCTCCCTCTCACTCTGCCCTTTCCCCCTTGCTTGTGCTCTCATTTGTATGCTCTCTCTCTCTCTCTCTCTCTCAAATGAATAAATAAAAAATATTTTTTTAATTTATTTATTATTTATTTATTTTTATTTGACAGAGAGAGAGACAGCGAGAGAGGGAACACAAGCAAGGGGGAGTGGGAGAGGGAGAAGCAGGCTTCCCGCCGAGCAGGGAGCCTGATGCGGGGCTTGATTCCAGGATGCCGGGATCATGACCCGAGCCAAAGTCAGACGCTTAACGACTGAGCCACCCAGGCGCCCCAAATAAACAATCTTTTGAAACAAAGAAAATTAATCATTAAATGTTACTAAATTCTAAATAAGAGTGAGAAATGTTTCTATTTCCTGAAAACTGAATTTGGAACTAAAGAGGCAATATTTACAATTGCTTTAACTCATCAGAATGTGTCAGTGATGTACTAAAGTGACTTTAAGTGTACCCTTTGATTATTGTTGGTAATTCTGTACCTGTATAACGTGTAAGTCATAGGCTTTGTGTACTTCTCTGAACTCACTGGAAGGAGTTAAACTACTCATCTCTTGGACCATCAAATGCCCATGTGTCAAGCATTTAGAGTGCATTTTCACTTAAATCTTCCTAATGTTATTGACACTTTGGGTGAGCATGCCTAGCATGAATGTCAGCGTGACTTAATGTTCAACAGGATTTATTCCCTTAAAAATTAGGCATTTGACACTCAAAATAATAAGATACCTAGCAGTAAAACCTAACCAAACAGGCAAAAGGGCTATACTCTGAACACTGTAAGACACTGATGAAAGAAATTGAGGGTGACACAAAGAAATGGAAAGACATTCTATGCTCATGAAACGGAAAAACAAATATTGTTACAATGTCTATATTACCCAAAGCAATCTACACATTTAATGCAATCCCTATCAGAATACCAACAGCATTTTTCACAGAACAAATATTCCTAAAATTTGTATAGAACCACAAAAGACCCCGAATAGCCAAAGCAATCTTGAAAAAGGAAAGCAAAGTTGGAAGCATCACAATTCCAGATTTCAAGTTATATTACAAAGCTGTGGTGATCGAAACATTGTGGTACTGTAATGAGTACTCATGAATCACAAAGTTCTACCACTGAAACTGACAAAAACATACAAACAAATAAAAAAACACTATGGTACTGGTACAAATATGGACACATGGATCAATACAATAGAATAGAAAATCCAGAAATAAACCCACAACTAAATGGCCAATTAATCTTTGACAAAGCAGGAAAGAATATCCAATAGAAAAGAAGAGAGTCTCTTCAACAAATGGTGTTGGGAAAACTGGACAGCAACATGCAAAAGAATGAAACTGGACCCCTTTCTTACACTATACATGAAAATAAATTCAAAATAGATTAAAGACCTAAATGCGAAACCTGAACATAAAAATCTTAGAAGAGAACACAGCAACTTCTTTAACATCGACCATAGCAACTTTTTTCTAGATATGTCTCTTGAGGCAAGGGAAACAAAATCAAAAATAAACCACTGGGACTACATTAAAATAGCAGCATTATGTACAAGAGCCAAATTATGGAAGCAGCCCAAGTGCCTATCAACTGATGGATGGATAAGGAGGATGTGGTATATATACACAATGAAATGTTACTCAACCATAAAAAAAAAAATGAAATCCTGCCATTTACAACAACATGGATGGACCTAGAGAGTGTAATGCTGAGTGAAGTAAGTCAGTCGGAGAAAGACTAATACCTATATGATCTCACTCATATGTGGAATTTAAGAAACAAAGCAAATGAGCAAAGGGGAAAAAAAGTGAGAGAGGCAAACCAAGAAACAGACTCTTAACTCTAGAGAACACACTGATGGTTACCAGACAGGAGGGGGTGGGAGATGGGGGAAACAGGTGATGGGGATGAAGGAGGGCATTTGTCATTATGTGCACATGGAATTGTTAAATCGCTGTATTGTACGCCTGAAACAAATATAATAGTGTATGCCAACTAACTGGAATTAAAATAGAAATGTAAAAAAATAAAAAATAAAAATTAGTTTTCTGGGCTTAATCTCTACATTTTCATGTTAAAACAGCAGGTGCAAAAAAACAAAAAACAAAACAAAAAAAAAACCCCCAGGTGTTCTGCAAAACTCAGAGTGAACTTGGACATGTGGTGAAATGTAGACAACCACCACCTTCTAACACTTTCCCAACAGCCTGTGGAAATGTGTGTTCCTGCAGAAATGACTGAGTTCATTGATTTATTACTTTATTAGATACCTATTGAGTAATAATGTTATGTAAAAAGATGAAAACATGCATACATACTGGACTGTGAAAGTCTAAGACAAGAAATTTATATTCTAAAAGTCAGAACTAAGTAAATAAATACTGTAAAGACCAAAGCTATAAACTTATCATCACTAAGAACCAGTGTCTCTTCAACATAAGAAATTATTTTCAGCATCAGAAATTTGACACCGAAAGCCATGTGTTTCCTGACTTGTATCAGAAATGGCCGGTGCCTGTCTAAGGGCTGTTCTCTATAAACTCTGCAATGGTGGAGATTTGCTATGTTTTGGGCTGCTGAACCCTGGACACTGAGGTTTGCAAGTTAGCTGAGAAAGCAGGAGACAACAGGTCGGGCAAACAGTCATGGAAGCTTTGAGTTGCTCTTCAAGATGGTCGTTGGCCTTAAACAAGGACAGCAAAAAAACCTCTGAATTATTACATTGAATACAATTCAACAAGCCTTCAGCATAAAGGTACTGGATGGTATTCTAGGGACTGAATGTTCCATAGCCTGAAATAAAGAGATTTTGGCATGAATAATAGAGCAAACAGACAAACTGAAGTATAACACCAAGTATGATATGATCTCTAAATCATGCTAGCATAAAATACCAAATGGACAGTATGGCAGGGGCCCAGCGCGACCATCCACGTAGGGCTAAAGAAGTTTCCTCAGAAGCAACGACACTTGAGCTGGATATTGAAAAATGGCGAATATCTCCAAGTGCTGAAAAAGCAGGGAGTTGGGAAGCAGAGACCACGTTCAAAGCGTGGTCGGAGGAACCCAAAGCCTGAGACTCTCATGGCCAACAGGAGACCCGGGCAGGGTGTGGGCTGTGACCTTACCCCGTATTCATTCAGTCAAAGACACCATCTGTGTTCAGGAAACTAAACTGGTAGACTGGGGAGGCTGGTGGGAATCTGAAGAATGAACCAGCTCTACGTGGAACAGTGAGAAGTGGCCTCTGGCACATAGAACATACGAGCTGTAAACCCTCGTTTATTCCTGAAGAAGTGATTGCTCTCTCGGAATCTGAGTACTCAGGAAAAGTGACCACACCAGCCATCCACAGAGGCTGCTAGTGGGAACAGGGGACTGTGGGGGTAAGCCTAGGAATGACAATGTGTTGCCAACAAAGCCCAAATCCTGGAACAATAGGTGTCTGACCGGCCTCATTACATGGATGAGACGGCACCTAATCACCTTTCCTTAACTGTTTTTTAAGTAAACTCTTCCCCCAACATGGGGCTCGAACTCGTGACCCCGAGATCAAGAGTCACATGCTCTACCGACTGAGCCACCCAGGCGCCCCCTCACCTCTCCTTATTACATTGCATTGCAGAAAAGCATCTGATTTTTTTAAAAATCAGTAAGAGTAGACTTGATGTCTTGCCTATTAAAGCAAATATAGTAAACTGTTAATATTTGTTAAATTTGGCTTGTGTCTATAGTTCTGTTTTCTATCTATATTTAAAAATAATGGATATAGTTTTCAGTTTTCGGTTGAGCTAGTTAGTATATTGTGCACATTTTAAATAATGGATACACTAGGGTGCCTGGGTGGCTCAGTTGGTTGAGCGACTGCCTTCAGCTCAGGTCATGATCCTGGAGTCCCGGGATCGAGTCCCACATCGGGCTCCCTGCTCAGCGGGGGTCTGCTTCTCCCTCTGACCCTCTTCCCTCTCTTGCTATCTGTCTCTCATTCTCTCTCTCTCAAATAAATAAATAAAATCTTTTAAAAAAATAATGGATACACTAAACTTTTCACTTTAAAATCTTTCACTTTCACTGCTTAAAATCAAAACAAAAAACAAAATAGAAGACACTTGAATTCTCTGAAATTGTTTGGATTTTTTAAACATTGTAAACATACAACGTTTGTGTTGGGGGAATAGAGAGGAGAGTTTCTTAAACATAATCGTGATGCGGGCGCCTGGGTGGCTCAGTTGGTTAAGCAACTGCCTTCGGCTCAGGTCATGATCCTGGAGTCCTGGGATTGAGTCCCGCATCGGGCTCCCTGCTCGGCAGGGAGTCTGCTTCTCCCTCTGACCCTCCCCCCTCTCATGTGCTCTCTCTCTCCTCTCATCCTCTCTTTCAAATAAATAAATAAAATCTTTAAAAAAAAAAAAACATAATCGTGATGCTAAAAATTTTTAAATGTGTAAGACTATCTCTTAAACCTGTTTTACTGTATAAAGGAGATGAAGAAATTGAAAGTATCAAAAAGTCGAAAGAAAAACACTGAAATGTCAGATAGCTTCGAGGCGTGTAATCTCCTTGCTGTCAAGGATGCTCTCACCTCCGCATCGGTTGGAGCTGCAGCTCCGTGTGGCGCATGGCGGGGACGCATCTAAGGTGTGCTGTATGCAGGAATAAAACACAAGGTTTTGAAATTACCCAAGACTTCTGTGAAATGTAAAAGGACTGACAGATCCACACAACGACGCAGGAAATATCCTGTGACTGAAGGAACGAATCTCACTTGAAAGTCTAAAATGTCAGATTAGATAATTTCCAGAATCGTCCTGTTGCTTAATACACATTGCTTCGCATGGGCAGATATATAGGTTGGATATTTGAAATAAGTGCATGTGCTACCTCTGTAAGCACGATTTCCTTTTTCAACCTGAAGAAGTCACTTAACAACAATCACAGGGACTCATGGAGCAGACCGATTGGAAGATTAAGAATTATGGCTCTCCAAACACGTCTGTATGTGAACTTTGAGGCTCCTTTTTCAGGACTGTGTCCAAACCAGAATATTTTGCAATCGAATAACTTGGACATGTATTTTCCTCTTTTTATACTGCAGTTGTTAAGGTTGAATGAATAGAACAGTTTCATTGTTAAAAATCTCTGCAAAATATTCTATGGGGAAAAAAAGAAGAGGAAAAGAAAATTTCAACGTGCTACAACCTTATAGACGTGAAACTCTACACTCATGGCAAGAAATAACCGAAGAAGAACAAGTCTCTCTTAGACAAAAATGCAAATGGCATCATTCTACATTAAGGATATGCAGTGTCATTAACCCAAGTTCAGCCGTATGTGTGGTTTACGTAGTGTTCTTATGTGGAAAGAGGAATGAGGGGTTGGAACCAGAGAGGGACAGGGAGTTACTTTAGTGTAAGAACAGCCCCTGTGTTCCCGCTCCGGACTGCGCCCGTGGTATGTATGGGTCACACTTGTTTAGAGCAAGTAGAAGTCTGTTTCCCAGATGCTCTCCTATTCACTCTCTCTGTATACGACCAAAGTCCTGGGTTTCCTGAAATTCTCATAGGTCCCACTGCAATTACTCCAGAGCTCACCGCCCATGCGGGGAGGGACTTACATCACCAAGGGAGGCAGGGAGACTCTGGGCCTCTGACTGAGTCTCTCACTGCAGCGTGTTTGCTGGGGAGAGAAGAGGCGGCTTTGTGGACTGTTAGCAATAGCTAATGACCCACCTCCCCACGGGGATTCGAGCCCACTGTTGGCAAAACCATAACTTATATAACCTTGTCTCAAAAAAAAAAAAAAATCTACCTTTGGATAATAGAGTGATGATGGCCAATGTCTAGTAGCCTTTAGTACCAAAGGTTAAGTTTGGGAAAGCAACTAGCTAATACTTGCCCTGAGCATTTTCTTGAAAATCTATGTGCGTGGAGCCCATTTGGCCCAAGGTGGTTCTTGATAAACAAGATTCAAAGTAAATGTAAGCATATGTAAAGTTCTGGAGGCTTCAGTTAGGGCTGGCTGTACATTTATTAAGGTACACAGTGGTTCACGTTTTCAATAATGACAAATATATCAATTTTTCTTGATTAGTCAACCTTTAATGCCTGAAGGATTTCTTAGATACTGGATGATATTTTGGTATTCTCTGCTCTTATCAGGAAAGAACTTCCCTTTGCCGACCTTGAATTGACCTCCTGCCACAAGGCACTATAATTTCTTACTCGTGTTAGGTGTAGGGCCAAAAGCCCATGAAGGCAAGAAACCATGCTTTATTCCCCTTTTTGTCATCAAATAATTTGTAACTAATAGGTGCTTAATTCAAAATTTTGGAGTAAATAAAAATATAGGGAAAAACACTTTAAAGATTCAGATAATGACTATCATTATTTTTTCACTGTACGCCTATTAAGACTGACCACCTTTCTCAGCAGTGTGCAAGGGGTCAATGTGATTGCTAAAGGCAGGAATATTCTCTAATATGCATTGCTCAAGGATTAGGATTTGCAGTGGCTTCTTTTATTCCCTGTCCAAATGAGGGGACATAAAATCCGTTTGGGATTACAGGTAACTACACAAAAGTAGCCGAGCGCACGTGGGCTTTGGCACTGTCCGTGCTCACATACTGGCTGGGATGCTCCTCACTCTGTTCCAGAAGGATGGCTAATACAGGGCGATCTTTCAGATTCTACTCTCTTACGGAGGGTAGTTGATTGTTCCGGTAAGAAACACACATCCACTGAGTGGACGGTGGGGGAGGGGGGGTGGTTCCCTGCACTGCATCTAGATTCCAGATAGAGACTTGTTTGGGGCTTGGGTTTTCCTCCACTCTGCTCCAGAGAGTCAAGAAATCCCCCTATTTCACTGCATGCTTCAGCTTGATGGAACAACAGTGCAAACGTTCCAACCTACCCTGTTGCTTGGCTTACAAGATGATTTAAAGGCATGCTCAGAAGAGAAAGTAATGTGCGTGAGAATGAACTCTATGGATGTGTCCATCTATGGCCCCCAACACGGGAGCCTCGAATACACAGAAAAAGCACGTGCTGCCTAACTTTGTACCTGCATCTCCCACATGACCAAGAACGGAGACAATCAAAGCAGGGAGTCATTATGAGAAGGAAACGTATTTGTGTGAAGGAGACTGAATCTCGTAAGGACACACATGAGATCTGTGTCTGGAATGAGACACCATGGGGGCAGGATTTCGGTATTTCGTCGTCTTATGGTCCATCGATGGGCGCACTGTTCCAAGCTGTGAAGCAGAATCAAGTAGCCACCACCAGGCTCACGTGAGGGGATCGGGGACCGAAGACGATATGCAGGTACACAGTGAGCATGGTTGACAACACGGCATTTTTAATCTGTATCTATAGAAAACATTTATATAAGCTAATAGAGGGATTATAGAAATACATTTAATATAGAATAGTGTCCTTCGGTGTACTTACTGTGAAAATAGCACATTTATTTAGAGAGGGGGGGTTTATGCCCAAAGTTCTTGTGGATGTTTTGAAATATACCCATTTCCTTCTTTTGCAGTAACTGTTAGCAAGAAACGCAAAAGTACCAACCATGTTCCATATTCCTCCTCAAAAGTCTTCTCCTGTTGAATGCTA
This sequence comes from Neomonachus schauinslandi, assembly GCF_002201575.2. Lineage (NCBI taxonomy): Eukaryota > Metazoa > Chordata > Mammalia > Carnivora > Phocidae > Neomonachus > Neomonachus schauinslandi. Next base: position 3,977,677 of record NC_058414.1, read on the forward strand.
TTCCCCAGAGTCATCTAGAATGTTCCCGTCAGTAAAAGGTTCTAGAAAAATGTCTGTTTTTTTGTTCTTGTGTGTGTGTGTGGTGCTGTTCCTACATTTGCCTGCACTCATGCCTCGTGCACATGGCCTGTCTCTCGATCCTCCACGTGCCTTCCTCGTAAGTACAGTGACATATGGTGCATTCGTCAGTCTTGACTTCTCTTCCAGCGGGGATGACAGTTGTTTCCGCAAAACAGTTTGGGCCTGCAACGCAGAAAAACGTTTTACATTAGCAGTGTGCATAAATATATAATGCATTTAATTAGGTAGCCAGCTTCACGGTGTATGTTTTATTCCCTCTCCTGTGAATGACAGTGGGAAAGTGACCATTTAAACAATATGAAGCACTCCTACTTTTGTCCTGAAATGAAACTGGCGCTACTTAAATCTTTTATGATTGGCAATACTGTGATCTTCACTAACTGTTCCATCCAGGGGGCCTTCCACAGAAGTCCAATCTGCAATCACTTGATTTAATTAATTCTAAGTGACCACAGAAAAAAGTTAATTAACTGTGACTTTCAAAGAACCGGTCTCATTCTTCATGGCACCTTTTTTTTTTTTTTAACAAGATTCTATTTTTTTTTTTAAAGATTTTATTTATTTATCAGAGACAGAGAGAGAGAGGCAGGCAGAGGGAGAAGCAGGCTCCTTGCTCAGCAAGGAGCCCGATGTGGGACTCAATCCCAGGACCCGGGGATCATGACCTGAGCTGAAGGCAGACGCTCAACCGACTGAGCCACCCAGGCGTCCCTCTTCATGGCACCTTTACGAGAGGGAGTTTAAATAAGCAAACTGCTTGGAGTAACAATAAGTCTCGTGTAACTTCCGCACCCCTCGGAGCGGGTTTTTGGATATCGGACATCAGTGCCCGAGGGGCTTCTGTTGGTCCCACCCCCGGGGCCTCTGACTCACTCAGTGTGGGACGGAATCGAGAATGTGCTGTGATAACATGTTCCCACGCACTATGCGCTGCCGCCCGTCCCCCAGACCGGGACCCCTTTTGAAAAGCACCATCTTAGCGTTAACCAGGGCTGTATCTTCCACAGGCTTCCACGCCAGCCCAAGATCTGCTCTACCTCCAGACCTCCCTCTAAAATGGAAACGTGAGCACTTACTGGGGCCTAAATAAGGGCCCCCAGCTTTGAACTTGAGCACTGAGTCAGATTCTCATTCTCGCTTTTTGCCTCTATAATCTTTACTAACGTGCTCACAACCAAAATATGCTTAATTGTGATGTATGCAGCCATAAAAGCGATAAAAAAAAAAAAACATTCGCCTACAAATTTTTTTTTCCAATCTTTGTGCTTTTCTTTTTTTTTTTTTGATAATAATTTTTTTTTATTCTTATGTTAATCCCCATACATTACATCATTAGTTTTAGATGAGGTGTTCCATGATTCATTGTTTGTGCATAACACCCAGTGCTCCATGCAGAATGTGCCCTCCTCAATACCCATCACTGGGCTCACCCATCCCTCGATCCCCCGCCCCTCTAGAACCCTCAGTTTGTTTTTCAGAGTCCATCGTCTCTCATGGTTCATTTACCCCTCCGATTTCACCCGCTTCATTCTTCCCCTCCCGCTACCTTCTTCTTCTTCTTCTTCTTCTTTTTTTTTAACATATATTGCATTATTTGTTTCAGAGGTACAGATCTGAGATTCAACAGTCTTGCACAATTCACAGCACTTACCAGAGCACATACCCTCCCCAGTGTCTATCACCCAGTCACCCCATCCTTCCCACCCCACCCCCCACTGCAGCAACCCTCAGTTTGTTTCCTGCGATTAAGAATTCCTCATATCAGTGAGGTCATATGATACATGTCTTTCTCTGATGGACTGATTTCCCTCAGCATAACACCCTCCAGTTCCATCCACGTCGTTGCAAATGGCAAGATCTCATTCCTTTTGATGGCTGCATAATATTCCATTGTATATATATACCACTTCTTCTTTATCCATTCATCTGTTGATGGACATCTTGGCTCTTTCCACAGTTTGGCTATTGTGGACATTGCTGCTATCAACATCGGGGTGCACGTACCCCTTCGGATCGCTACTTTTGTATCTTTGGGGTAAATACCCAGTAGTGCAATTGCTGGATCATATGGTAGCTCTATTTTCAACTTTTTGAGGAACCTCCATACTGTTTTCCAGAGTGGCTGCACCAGCTTGCATTCCCACCAACAGTGGAGGAGGGTTCCCCTTTCTCCGCATCCCCGCCAACATCTGTCGTTTTCTGACTTGTTAATTTTAGCCATTCTGACTGGTGTGAGGTGGTATTTTCTTTTTTTTTTTTTTAATATTTGGTAGAATTCATCTGTGAAGACATGTAGACTTGGCCTCTTATTTGTTGGAAGGTTTTGGTTCTCTTACGTTTTGTTGTATTTTTAAAAAAATTTTAATAGTGGTTAAAAAGCACATAACATAAAATCATCTACCTTGACCATTTTTAAGAATACAGCTCAGTAGCCCTAACTTTACATTGTTGTGCAGCAGATATCTAAAACTTTCCATAACCTCGTTTTTTTGGGTTTTTTTCTTTTCATTATTATGTTTTTCATAACTTCTTGAACAACAACTTCCATTTCTTCCTCCTCCAGCTCCTAGAAACCACAGCTCTTTCTATTTCTCTGAGTTGGATTTGTTTAGATACTTCTTGTAAGCAGAATCATGTACTATTTATCTTTTTATAACTGGCCTCAGTTCACTTAGCATAATATTCTCAAGTTCCGTCCATATCACAGTACGTTGCAGGACTTATTTTTTTAAGGCTGAACGATATGCTGCTGTGTATATATACCACATTTCCTTGATCTGTTTACCCACTGAGGGACCCTTGGGCTCTTTTCGCCTCTTAGCTGTGGTAAGTAACACTGCAGTGAACAAAGGTTTAGAGATATCCCTTCAGGATCCTGCTTTCAGTTCTCTTATCTCTATATCTGCAAGTGGAACCGCTTGATCATATGGTACATGCATTTTTAATGTTTTGAGGAACCTCCATATTTTTCCTATAGCAGTTGCACCGTCGTGCATTCCCACCAACCATGCACAAGGGCTCCAGTTTCTTCACATCGTCACCAACACTTGTTTTCTTTTTTTTTTTTTTTTGATAGTGTCCATCCTAATGGGTGTGAAGTGAGACCATACTCTAGTTTTGATTTTACTTCCCTAATAATTAATGACGTTGAGCACCTTCTCATATGTGTTTGGTCCTATGTGCTCTCTTCTGATTCCTCTGTATATTTGGCTGCTTTTTTTTTTTGCTTGTTTTTGAATATCTTCATTTTCTTGAGAGTTCGTCCACTGATTCTTCTGTGGTCCTTTGGTGTTCGGTCATATTCTTCAATCACCAGTCTCTGGCCCCAGGTATCTGGGGGTCTGTCATCACCTTGTGGTTCTCAGAAATGTGCCCAGGACTTCCCCTAGCCTGAGATTTGAACGAGTTCTGAAAACACTGAGACCAACCCCTCAGGTGGCCATCAGACAGGTGGCCGATCCCATCTGCTCTGCTCTCTGGTGTGTGGGATGGAACCCAGCGCTGGGCTGCCACTCCCCCGAAACCGTGGGTCTGCCCTGCAGAGGAGCCGGGACAAGGTAGAGCAAAAAATGCTACAAATTTTGTACCATTTGGAACATGACTTATTCTTGATTTTGTGTTCATTTGGTTGCTGTTGATCTACATCTAATTTTCAGACCTCCTACCAGGGTTATTTTAGCCAGTCTCTAGTTGTATATTTAATATTTCCATGGGGGCCTGAAGCTGTCCTTTTGCTGAAGTCACTGTCAGTATATTACAGTTTGCTCTTGATTTGCATTTCCCAAATTCTTAATTTCTTTGAGCGGTTTTGGTTTGTGTGTGTGTGTGTGTGTGTGTGTGTGTGTGTGTGTGTGTGGCTCAATAAAAACGACATTAGTCGGACATTTATTTTGTTCTCTTTTATTTCTGTTTTTAAATTGGTTTTCTGTCCTCATTGATTTATAGGAATTATTTGTATATTCTGGATGATATTCTATTGGTAATTGCTGCAACTGTGACCCAGTTTTGTTGCTTGACTACTCCTATTTTTATCATTTTTAATTAAGTTCTTAATTTTAATACCACATGTATCGGGGCGCCTGGGTAGCTCAGTTGGTTGAGCGACTGCCTTCAGCTCAGGTCATGATCCTGGAGTCCCAGGATCGAGTCCCGCATCGGGCTCCCTGCTCGGCAGGGAGTCTGCTTCTCCCTCTGACCCTCCTCCCTCTCATGCTCTCTGTCTCTCATTCTCTCACTCTCAAATAAATAAATAAAAATCTTAAAAAAAAAATACCACATGTATCATATGTTTTATATTATCCTTAGTTATTTCCCTTTTTTAAATTCTTTAAATTTTTTTAATTTATTTTTTATTTATTTTTTTATTCTTATTCTTATGTTAATCCCCATACATTACACCATTAGTTTTAGATGAAGTGTTCCATGATTCATTGTTTGTGCATAACACCCAGTGCTCCATGCAGAATGTGCCCTCCTCAATACCCATCACTGGGCTCACCCATCCCTCGATCCCCCTCCCCTCTAGAACCCTCAGTTTGTTTTTCAGAGTCCATCGTCTCTCATGGTTCATTTACCCCTCCGATTTCACCCGCTTCATTCTTCCCCTCCCGCTACCTTCTTCTTCTTCTTCTTCTTCTTTTTTTTTAACATATATTGCATTATTTGTTTCAGAGGTACAGATCTGAGATTCAAAAGTCTTGCACAATTCACAGCGCTTACCAGAGCACATAACCTCCCCAGTGTCTATCACCCAGTCACCCCATCCCTCCCACCCCACCCCCCACTCCAGCAACCCTCAGTTTGTTTCCTGCAGTTAAGAATTCCTCATATCAGTGAGATCATATGATACATGTCTTTCTCTGTTTGACTTATTTCACTCAACATAATACCTACCCTCCAGTTCCATCCACGTCGTTGCAAATGGCAAGATCTCACTCCTTTTGATGGCTACTTAATATTCCATTGTATATATATACCACTTCTTCTTTATCCATTCATCTGTTGATGGACATCTTGGCTCTTTCCACAGTTTAGCTATTGTGGACATTGCTGCTATAAACATGGGGGTGCACATACCCTTTCGGATCCCTACTTTTGTATCTTTGGGGTAAATACCCAGTAGTGCAATTGCTGGATCATATGGTAGCTCTATTTTCAACTTTTTGAGGAACCTCCATACTGTTTTCCGGAGTGGCTGCACCAGCTTGCATTCCCACCAACAGTGTAGGAGGGTTCCCCTTTCTCCGCATCCCCGCCAACATCTGTCGTTTCCTGACTTGTTAATTTTAGCCATTCTGACTGGTGTGAGGTGGTATCTCACTGAGGTTTTGATTTGGATTTCCCTGATGCCGAGCAATGTTGAGCACTTTTTCATGTGTCTGTTGGCCATTTAGATGTCTTCTTTGGAAAAATGTCTGTTCATGTCTTCTGCCCATTTCTTGATTGGATTCTTTGTTCTTTGGGTGTTGAGTTTGATGAGTTCTTTATAGATTTTGGATACTAGCCCTTTATCTGATATGTCATTTGCAAATATCTTCTCCCGTTCTGTCGGTTGTCTTTTGGTTTTGTTGACTGTTTCCTTTGTTTTGCAAAAGCATTTTATCTTGATGAAGTCCCAATAGTTCATTTTTGCCCTTGCTTCCCTTGCCTTTGGCGATGTTTCTAGGAAGAAGTTGCTTCGGCTAAGGTCAAAGAGGTTGCTGCCTGTGTTCTCCTTTAGGATTTGGATGGACTCCTGTCTCACATTGAGGTCTTTCAACCATTTGGAGTCTATTTTTGTGTGTGGTGTAAGGAAATGGTCCAGTTTCATTCTTCTACATGTGGCTATCCAATTTTCCCAACACGATTTGTTGAAGAGACTGTCTTTGTACCATTGGACATTCTTTCCTGCTTTGTCAAAGATGAGTTGACCATAGAATTGAGGGTCCATTTCTGGGCTCTCTATTCTGTTCCATTGATGTATGTGTCTGTTTTTGTGCCAGTACCATACTGTCTTGATGATGACAGCTTTGTAATAGAGCTGGAAGTCCGAAATTGTGATGCCGCCGGCTTTGCTTTTCTTTTTCAACATTCCTCTGGCTATGCGGGGTCTTTACTGGTTCCATACAAATTTTAGGATTATTTGTTCCATTTCTTTGAAAAAAGTGGATGGTATTTTGATGGGGATTGCATTGAATGTGTAGATTGCTCTAGGTAGCATTGACATCTTCACAATATTTGTTCTTCCAGTCCATGAGCATGGAACGTTTTTCCATTTCTTTGTGTCTTCCTCAATTTCCTTCATGGGTATTTTATAGTTTTCTGAGTACAGATCCTTTGCCTCTTTGGTTAGATTTATTCCTAGGTATCTTATGGTTTTGGGTGAGAGTATAAATGAGATCGACTCCTTAATTTCTCTTTCTTCTGTCTTGTTGTTGGTGTATAGGAATGCCACTGACTTCTGTGCATTGATTTTATATCCTGCCACTTTACTGAATTCCTGTATGAGTTCTAGCAGTTTTGGGGTGGAGTCTTTGGGGTTTTCCACATAAAGTATCATATCATCTGCAAAGAGTGAGAGTTTGACTTCTTCTTTGCCGATTTGGATGCCTTTGATTTCTTTTTGTTGTCTGATTGCTGTGGCTAGGACTTCCAATACTATGTTGAAGAGCAGTGGTGATAGTGGACATCCCTGCCGCGTTCCTGACCTTAGGGGGAAAGCTCTCAGTTTTTCCCCATTGAGAATGGTATTTGCTGTAGGTTTTTCATAGATGGCTTTTATGATATTGAGGTATGTACCCTCTATGCCTATACTCTGAAGAGTTTTGATCAAGAAAGGATGCTGTACTTTGTCAAAAGCTTTTTCTGCATCTATTGAGAGGATCATATGATTCTTGTTCTTTCTTTTGTTAATGTATTGTATCACATTGTTTGATTTGCGGATGTTGAACCAACCCTGCAGCCCAGGGATAAATCCCACTTGGTCATGGTGAATAATCCTTTTAATGGACTGTTGGATCCTATTGGCTAGTATTTTGGTGAGAATTTTTGCATCCATGTTCATCAGGGATATTGGTCTGTAATTCTCCTTTTTGATGGGGTCTTTGTCTGGTTTTGGGATCCAGGTAATGCTGGCCTCATAAAATGAGTTTGGAAGGTTTCCTTCCATTTCTGTTTTTTGGAACAGTTTCAGAAGAATAGGTATTAATTCTTCTTGAAATGTTTGGTAGAATTCCCCTGGGAAGCCATCTGGCCCTGGGCTTTTGTTTGTTGGGAGATTTTTGATGACTGCTTCAATTTCCTTAGTGGTTATAGGTCTGTTCAGGTTTTCTATTTCATCCTGGTTCAGTTTTGGTAGTTGGTACGTCTCTAGGAATGCATCCATTTCTTCCAGGTTATTTAATTTGCTGGCATAGAGTTGTTCATAATATGTTCTTATAATTGTTTGTATTTCTTTAGTGTTGGTTGTGATCTCTCCTCTTTCATTCATGATTTTGTTGATTTGGGTCATTTCTCTTTTCTTTTTGATAAGTCTGGCCAGGGGTTTATCCATCTTGTTAATTCTTTCAAAGAACCAGCTCCTAGTTTCGTTGATCTGTTCTACTGTTCTTTTAGTTTCTATTTCATTGATTTCTGCTCTGATCTTTATTATTTCTCTTCTCCTGCTGGGTTTAGGCTTTATTTGCTGTTCTTTCTCCAGCTCCTTTAGGTGTAGGGTTAGGTTGTATACTTGAGACCTTTCTTGCTTCTTGAGAAAGGCTTGTATTGCTATATACTTGCCTCTTAGGACTGCCTTTGCTGCATCCCAAAGATTTTGAATAGTTGTGTTTTCATTTTCATTGGTTTCCATGAGTTTTTTAAATTCTTCTTTAATTTCCTGGTTGACCCATTCGTTCTTCAGTAGGATGTTCTTTAGCCTCCATGTATTTGAGTTCTTTCTGACTTTAGTCTTGTGATTGAGCTCTAGTTTCAAAGCATTGTGGTCTGAAAATAGGCAGGGAATGATTCCAATCTTTTGGTACCGGTTGAGACCTGATTTATGACCTAGGATGTGATCTATTCTGGAGAATGTTCCATGGGCACTAGAGAAGAATGTGTATTCCGTTGCTTTGGGGTGGAATGCTCTGAATATGTCTGTAAAGTCCACTTGGTCCAGTGTGTCATTTAAAGTCTTTATTTCCTTGTTGATCTTTTGCTTAGACAATCTGTCCATTTCAGTGAGGGGGGTGTTAAAGTCCCCCACTATTATTGTATTGTTGTCAATGTGTTTCTTTGTTTTTGTTATTAATTGGCTTATATAATTGGCTGCTCCCATGTTAGGGGCATAGATATTTACAATTGTTAGATCTTCTTGTTGGATAGATCCTTTAAGTATGATATAGCGTCCTTCCTCATCGCTTATTACAGTCTTTGGTTTAAAATCTAATTTGTCTGATATAAGGATTGCCACCCCAGCTTTCTTTTGGTGTCCATCAGCATGGTAAATGGTTTTCCACCCCCTCACTTTCAATCTGGGGCTGTCTTTGGGTCGAAAGTGAGTCTCTTGCAGACAGCATATCGATGGGTCTTGTTTTTTAATCCAGTCTGATAGCCTGTGTCTTTTGATTGGGGCATTGAGCCCATTTACATTCAGGGTAACTATTGAAAGATAGGAATTTAGTGCCATTGTATTGCCTGTAAGGTGACTGTTACCGTTTATTGTCTGTGTTCCTTTCTGGTCTATGTTGCTTTTAGGCTCTCTCTTTGCTTAGAGGACCCCTTTCAAGATTTCCTGGAGGGCTGGTTTTGTGTTTGCAAATTCCTTTAGTTTTTGTTTGTCCTGGAAGCTGTTTATCTCTCCTTCAATTTTCAGTGACAGCCTAGCTGGATAGAGTATTCTTGGCTGCATATTTTTCTCATTTAGTGCTCTGAATATATCCTGCCAGTCCTTTCTGGCCTGCCAGGTCTCTGTGGATAGGTCTGTTGCCAATCTAATGTTTCTATCATTGTAAGTTACATATCTCTTGTCCCGAGCTGCTTTCAGGATTTTCTCTTTGTCTCTGAGACTCGTAAGTTTTACTATTAGATGTCGGGGTGTTGACCTATTTTTATTGATTTTGAGAGGGGTTCTCTGTGCTTCTTGGATTTTCATGCCTGTTTCCTTCCCCAAATTAGGGAAGTTCTCAGCTATAATTTGCTCCATTATACCTTCTGCCCCTCTCTCTCTTTCTTCTTCTTCTGGGATCCCAATTATTCTAATGTTGTTTCGTCTTATGGTATCGCTTATCTCTCGAATTCTGCCCTTGTGATCCAGTAGTTGTTTATCTCTCTTTTTCTCAGCTTCTTTATTTTCCATCATTTCATCTTCTATATTACTGATTCTCTCTTCTGCCTCATTTATTCTAGCAGTTAGCGCCCCCATTTTTTGATTGCACCTCATTAATAGCCTTTTTGATTTCTACTTGGTTGGATTTTAGTTCTTTTACTTCTCCAGAAAGGGTTTCTCTAATAACTTCCATATTTTTTTCAAGCCCACCTAGTATCTTTAAAGTGATGATTCTGAACTCTAGATCTGACATTGTACTAATGTCCGTATTGAGTAGGTCCCTGGCAGTCAGTACTACCTCTTGTTCTTTTTGTTGAGGTGATTTTTTCCGTCTTGTCATTTTGTGCAGAGGAGAATAGATTAATGAGAGAACAAAATGCTAGCAGAGTAACAACGTCCCCAGAAAATATACTCTAAACAAATCAGAAAAAACCTGAAGCAGTGGGAAAAGAAAGGGAAAGAGAGAAAAAAGAAAAAGAAAAAAAGAAAAAGATAAAGATAAAAACAAAAACAAACAAAACAAAACAACAACAACAAAAAAACCAGAATGTGATCAAATATGATCAGGCTGGTATATAGATCAGTTCCACACCCTAGATGTGGGGTGTATTTTGGTCTTTTAGAAGAAAGTGCCTCCCAAAATTTTAAGGAAAGAAAAACTTATATATGTACAAAAATAAGGGTTGATATGATGAAGGGATGGAATATGACTGTAAAGATGGAAATTATAAAAAATTTTATAAAAGGAATTGATAAGAAGTTGTTTGAAAAAAGAAAGAAGAGGATTTTAAAAAAGAAAAAAAAAGGGAGAGGATGTGATCAGGCAGGGGAATAGAAAACACCATATACTAGAGATTTAGGGTATATTTTGATCTGTTAGAAGAAACTATCTCAAAATTTTAAAGA
>NC_058414.1:3988446-4100764 GCF_002201575.2 Neomonachus schauinslandi
CAGAGGGAGAGGGAGAAGCAGGGTCCCTGCTGCCAGGACCTTGGGATCATGACCTGAGCCAAAGGCGGATGCTTAACCAACTGAGCCACTCAGGCGCCCATGAACAGAGTTTTTAGACAGAAGATCAGTGGAGGACTGACAACACAATAAACCAATTAAACGTAACGACATTCATAAAACACTCCACCCACAGTGACGGAATACCCATTTTTCTCAAGTGCACATGGAATATTTCCTGGGATAGAGAATATTTTGGGCCAAAATACAGACCCTAAAAGACTGGCATACAAATTATTTATAATCGCAACACAATGAGGCTGGAAATCCGTAACATAAGAAAAAGTGGAAAGTTCACAAATATGTGGAAATAAATTTTCTCTTGAAAGATCAAAAGGATAAAGAAAATATCAAAAGGGAAATTGGAAATGCAAAGTCGTTTCAACATTAGAAGATCAATCAATGCAAATTTCTATACTAACATAATAAAGGACAAAAACCATATGATTATTTCAAAAGTTGCAGATAAAAGTATAGGACAAAATACACTAACTATTCATGATTAAAGCTTCAGAAAACCCAAGACTGGTAGGGGACTGCTTCAAACTGGCAACAAGCATCTAAGAAGATCCTACTGTTGATACCATACTTAAAAGTAAAAGTTATTTATCTCTAATATTGGGAACAGGGCAAGAATACCTGTTTTTATTTCTACTCAACACTGCATTGGAGGAGCTAGCAAATGCAATAAAACAAGTAAAAGAAATAAAAGGCACAATTATAAGACAAAGAAGTAAAACTGCTATTACTTGCAGATGATATGTTTACTCATGTAAGAAAAATATAGAGTATACAAAATAATTTCGAGATCTAATCAGTGAATTAAACAGAGTCACATGATCCAGGTCAGTATTTCTGCCCGTGAATGCCACTGAACAAGCATCATTAAAGTCTCCCCTCCCACTGCTGTCATGACTAAGTCAAAGTCTCCCAAAGAGCCCAGATAACTGTGGAAGCTCTTCATCGGAGGTTTGGTCTTTGAAACAGCTGATGAGAGTCTGAGGAGCCACTGTGAGCACTGGGGAATGTTCATGGACTGCGTAGTACTGAGAGATCCAAACACAAAGCACTCGGGAGGTTTTGTTTGTCACGTATGCCACTGAAGAAGAGGTGGATGCAGCCATGAATGCAAGGTCACACAAGGTGAATGGAAGAGTAGTGGAACCAAAGTGAGCTGTCTCAAGAGAACATCTGCAAAGACCTGGTGCCTATGTAACTTTGAAGAAGATTTTTGTTGATGGCATTAAAGAAGACACCGAAGAACATCACCTAAGAGATTCGGAAAAGTATGGGAAAATTGAAGTGATTGAAATCATGATTAAGACAGTGGCCAGAGAGGCCTTGCTTTTGTAATATTTGATAACCATGACTCCGTAGACAAGATTATCATTCAGAAATACCCTACTGTGAAGGCCACAACTGTGAAGTAAGAAAAGCCCTATCTAAGTGAAAGATGACTAGTACTGCATCCAGCCGAAGAGGTCGATGTGGGTCTGGAAACTTCGGTGGTAGTTACGGAGGAACTTCAGTAAGTGAGATGGCTTTGGTGGCAGTCAAGGTGGTGGTGGATATGGAAGCAGTGGGGATGGTTATCATGGACATGGTAATGATGGAAGCTATTCTGGAGGTGAGGAAGGCTACAATGATTCTATCAACTACAACAATCAATCTTCTCATTTTGGACCCAAGAAGCAATGGAAATTGTGGAGGCAGAAGCTCTAGCCCCTAAGGTGGTAGAGGCCAATGTTCTGACAAACCACCACACAACAAAGGTGGCTGTGGTGGTTCCAGCAGAAACAGGAGTTATGACAGTGGCAGAAGATTTTAATTAATGCCAGGAAAGAAAGCTGAGCAGGAGAGGAGAGCCAGAGAAGTGACAGGAGAGCTACAGGTTACAAGAGATTTATGAACTCAGCCAAGCACACTGGTGGCAGGTCCTAGCTGCCACAAAGACATGTTTTAGACAATACTCACATGCATGGACAAAAACTCGAGGACTGTATTTGTGATGAACTGTATAACAGGTTAGTTTAGTTTCTATTCTATGGAGAGTGTAAAGCATTCCAACGATGGGTTTTAATGTGGATTTTTTTTTTTTTTGCACCCATGCTACTGATTGCTAAATTTAACAGTCTGATCATGATGCTGAATGAATGTGTCTTTGTAAAAATGTAGCTTAAACTCAGTCTACTCCGAAGCCATTCTGGTAAACTACCCCAATAATGTGAAGTTAGAATTCCTTCAAGATGATTCCAGGTTGCATTCGAAATTTATATACAACCTGCCTGGGCACAGAAGCCACGTCTCCAGAAACACTGATATAGTTGAACTGACACAGTAAGTTAGTTGTGACCTGGAGTTCACCATTAAAAGATCACTCAAGCAAAGTCAAAGAGTTTATTTGGTTATTAATATGATTGCTGGCATATCCTATATAACATATCTAAATTGTATTATCAGATAAAATTATAAATGGGAATAAAGCCTGTGTATCATACAGTATCATGTGCAATCAATACATGATTTAATATCCTCTTCAAAAAAAATTAGCTGCACTCTTGGGATGCCTGGGGGACTCAGTCAGTTAAGCATCTGCCTTCGGCTCGGGTCATGATCCTAGGGTTCCGGGATCGAGTCCCACATCGGGCTCCTTGCCCAGCAGGAAGCCTGCTTCTCCCTCCGCCTGCTGTTTCCCCTGTTTGTGCTCGCTTGCTCTCTCTCACTCTCTCTCTGACAGATAAATAAAATCTTTGGAAAAAAATAATAAAACACTTCAAAATTCTCCTTTAAAAAAATTAACTGCACTCTTACATGCTAACTGGAAAATTAAATCATTAAAAACAATTCCATTTACATTCCAAATTATTAAAAACAAGAGCAAAAAACCCTCTACCATCCTTCAGAATAAATCCAAGAAAAATATGCGGACTACAAAACATCCTTCAGACAAATTTAAAATAATTTACACAGACGATGGATAACCATGTTCACTGTCAGAAGACTGTGTGTTTGGGATGACAATTATTATCAATTTTGTCTCTAGAATCAATGCAATCTATTCAAACCACAGCAGGCTTGTTTGTAGAAACTGGCATGCTAATTCTAAACTGTATATGGTAATTCAAAAAGTAGAATAATCAAGGCAATTTTTTAAATGTAGTGTAATAGTTACTATGAAGTTCCAGCAATCAACACTTTGGTATTGCTGAAATAAAAGATATGGATGGATGGAGCAAAATCAAGCCTACACAAGGATAGTCTGCTGAATTTCGACAAGAGGTACCAGGACATTTTAATGGAGAAAGAGAAGTTTTCAACAAATCGTGCTAGATCACCAGGACAGGATACCTGTATGGTAAAAAAAAAAAAAAAAAAGATCATCAACCCTTACCTTGTACCAAATAGACAAATTAACTCAAATGAACCACAGACCTAAATGTACAACCCAAAAGTACTAAATGGAAATCACAGGAGAAAATCTTTGTGATCTTAGAATATGCAAAGGTTTATTAGAACACAAAAACACATGAACCACAGGATAAAAAATTAGTAAATTGGACTTCAGTGTTTTTGTCTGAAAACAAAAAAGTAGGCCACAATCTGGGAGAATACATTCAAGCACATACAGGTTCCCCGCACTATCTGAAAGCACAGCATTCCTAGGAAACATATTGGAAGCTGAAATGGTACAAAGCAAAGAAGCAACTACCACTTCATAGAAGTGGAAATCCTCTCGGATTTTCTTTAATGAAAACTAAGGTAGGTCTTTCATAAAAGTAAAGTGGCATGAAGTGAAACTTCAGATAGTGGGGAAAACCTGTATATTGGAAAGTGACTTTTGTCTATACTATATTAAGAACTCTTACAACTCAGTAAGACAAAGAACCACTTAAAAAATGGGAAAGATATTTAAACATATATTGTGCAAATGAAATACCAATATCCAATAGGAACTTGAAAATATCTTTTTAAAAGGAAATTTAAAATTAAAACCACAATGAGATATCACCACACACACACACACACACACACTGAAAGTGCTAAAATTAAAAAAGAGTGACCATACTATGCTTTGGAAAGAATTTAGAATAACTAGAACTCCCCAACTTTGCTGGTAGAACATGAAATTGTACAGCCTTAAGAAAATAATTTGGCTTTTTTTTTTTATAAAGTTAAACATACACTTACCGTATGACCCAGCAATCGCAGTCATAGGTATTTTCCCAGGAGAACTGAAAACATATGTCCACACAAAGACTTGTACAGGGATGTTCATAGCAGCTTTATTTGTAATGGCCTAAAACTGGAAACAACCCAAATGTCCATCATCAGGTGAATGGATAAACAAAATGTGGTATATCCATACAACGGAATACTACTCACCAATAAAGAACAAACTATTAATACATACAATAACACTGGTGAATCTCAAAATCATTCTGCTGAGTGAAAGTATTCAAACATTATATACTGCATGACTCCACTTATAGAAAGTTATAAAAATGCATGACACAAGGTATATCAGTACTTGTTTGGGAATGAATGTGGAAGTACTATCAATTACAAAAGGGCATAAGCAAAATTCAGCATTGTGGCAAAGATCCTTTTCTTGATTGTAGTGATAGTTTCATGGATATATGCATGTCCAAGTCATTAAACTGTATTATTTTAAAATGAGAAGTTAATCATAAATCAATGTTGAGCCCAAACAAAGCAAATTACAGAAGTTAAGGAAGACAATGTGTATTCATGCAAACCAATACTGTCATTATTGATTACTACAATAAAAAAGTTAAAAGTCAAACATCCTGACTTGGGATAAAAATACCAAATTCTGAAAACAGATATATCTGAGCCAAAAGGAAAGACAATGGACTGTGGAGGCCTAATTTATAGGAGGTTTCAGCTGTTTTGTATTTAAATTGCTTTAAATCTTACAATATGAAGTGACAATATAAAATGTTTTGAATAGATGACATACTTGTTTATTTGCTGGAATGATATATGTACATACTTCTTTACAATATCATTTTCTGTATTTCTAAATGTTTGAAATATACCATTATAAAAAAGAGATTTGTTTCCAAACAGCCATAATAAATCTCTGCCACACACACACACACCTTCCACCCAAAAGCAAAACCAAACAAAAATAAATGTGTGGGGGGCGCCTGGGTGGCTCAGTCGGTTAAGCGACTGCCTTCGGCTCAGGTCATGATCCTGGAGTCCCGGGATCGAGTCCCGCATCGGGCTCCCTGCTCAGCAGGGAGTCTGCTTCTCCCTCTGACCCTCACCCCTCTCATGCTCTCTCTCTCATTCTCTCTCTCAAATAAATAAATAAAATCTTTAAAAATAAATAAATAAATAAATGTGTGGGTACAGATAGCGTCAATGAAGAATTAAACACGAGAAAATTATATAAATTTTACCCAAACTATTCAGAGAAAGCAAGAAGAGGGAATGATTGTGATTCATTTTTTAAACAGCAGTGCCCTAATACTAAAATTTTATAAATATTTACAAAAGTAGACTGAAGTCTGTCATGATTATAGATACAAAAATCCGTAACTGTTAGCATATAAAACCCAGTGATACATAGAAGTTATAAATGATCACTTGTAGTTTACATTAGCTTATGCAAGGTCAGTTCGACATCTGTGTATCCATCAATGCATCATAAAATATAACAGATAAAAATATATAGGATTATCTCAACAGTGTGTAAACAACATGACAAAACTCAATCTCATTCTTAATCAAAAATAAAAATAAACAGGGAATAGAAGACAATCTCCTTCATCAATCAATGGCACCTCTGAAAAGCCTCCAACTAGTATCATACCTAATTGGGAAAGCCTGTGGGTCGTGACAAGGGGAAGAGGAAAAAGATGCCAACTCCCACCACTTCTGTTGAGCCCTTTTCTGAACGTGCCAGCCAGACCAACGGGGCAATAAAAACAAAGGGGATGGAAACTAATTTAAAAAGTGAGACTGTCTTTATTCTTATGTGACATGATTAAGTATGAAAAAAAATTCCTAAAAATAAAAAACTCAGCACAGTAACTGTGTTTATCAAGGCCACATTAGACAAAGTTAGTATTTCTAGAAGAAAATAGGAAAAATGCTTTATGAATTTGGGGTAAGCAGAAATTTCCTATTTAACACAATTTAACACAATATCTTTGGGCCATTAAGAAAAAAATTGAGAAACTTAGTTTTATCAAAATTAGAACTTCTGATACTTGAAAGATACCATTCAGAAAGTTGACAGAGAATATACATGGACTTATTTCCAGAAAATATAAATAAACCTTTATAAGTCAATGTTTAGAAGAAAAATAACCTGATAAAAGGGAAGAGGAAAATATCTGAACAACAATTCACAAAAGAGTATGTATGAGTGCTCACAGAGAACATAAGAAGATGCTTGGTACCGTTAGTTGTATGGTAACTGTAAAGTGTACTACAAATGAGATAGTACTATACTCCGATTGAGATGGTTAAAATGTGAAAATGGACAATATCAAGACTGCAAGAATGTGAAACAAGTAGAAATCTCATACATTGCTGGTGGGTGTGAAAATCATCCAACCAAAACTCTATAAACCTTGGGAGTTTCTTAACAGGTTACACATACCTTACCATATTACCCTACACCTTAACGCTCATGTAATTTTACCCAAGAGAAAAATATGTAACTCCACACAAAAACTCCCACAGAAATGTTCATACAAGCTTTATTCACAATAGCCAAAACTAGAAACAACCCAAATGCCTATGAAGAGTTGAATGTATGAATAGTTACATTTATGAAGTAGTTGTGAGTGATTATGAAGTGGCGTAAGGGAACAATCAGGGAAATAAATTTCTTTATTTTCATAGTGGTATTGGTTAAATCATGAGTAGACATGTCAGAACTCACTGAACTGTGCAATTTAAATGTTTACACTAAAATTAAAATGTGTGCATTTATGACACCTTAATAAAGTTGATTAAAAAATATTTTCCTGAGGCGCCCAAGCGGCTCCGTTTGTTAAGTGTCTGACTCTTGCTTTGGGCTCAAGTCATGATCTCAGGGTTGTGAGATCGTGTCCTGCATCAGTCCCCACGCTGGGCGTGGAGCCTGCTTGAGATTCTCTCTCTCTCTTTACCCCTCCCACCTGCTCGTGAACTCTCTCTCTCTCAAATATATATATATTCCCCACAAATAAAGCTCCCAGCCCAAATAGTTTCATTGGTGAATTCTATGAAATACTTGAGGAAAAAATACTATTTTTACATATACATACATGAACATATGTATCATATATACACACATTTATATACATAATACATATGTATCATATATATGTATATATATATATGATTTTTCAGAATACATAGAAAGAACATTGCCAATTTGTTTTTAATGGCTGGCATATTCATGACTGCTAAAACTGAGAAAGAAATTATAATAAGATGCATAATATAAATCATACAATTCCTTAAAATATTAGCACATTAAATCCAACAATATGTAATGATGAAGTGGAGTTTGCCCAAGGAATGTAAAGTTCAATAAATATTTTTAAAGATTAAATATAATTCATTGTTTTATTTTAATGCAGAAAAGCAGTTGACAAAATCCAATTCTCATCCATAATAACTCATAAACTAAGAATAAATAGGAATTTCTTAATCTGATAAAGGACATGTAAAAAACAAACCATACAGCTAGCATTATACTTCAAGGTGAAATGCTGCATATTTTCTTTCTAAGATTAGAAACAAGATAAGTATATTTACTCTCATAATTTATATTAAATATTTACTCAAGGCCCCTGCAACAGGAAAGAAGAAACAGGGGGTACAAAGATCGACAGGCATAAGTAATACTTTATTTGCTAACCCATATATGATTGTTTACATAGCAAATCAGAGGGGTCTATAAATTATCTGCTATAAATAAGTTTAGTAGGTCATAGGAAATAAATCCTACATACAAAATAAATTTATATTTGTTTTTTAACAAACAACTGAAAATTAAATTAAAAAATCCAATTTAAAAGAGAGTAAAAAATGTGTAAGGCATTCTCACCAAAAATGACAAAATACTGATGAGAAATTTAAGAAGCCCTAAAGAAACAGATACCTTCACACTGGTTTCCGTAATAGCTATAGCAATTCACATTCCTGCCAAGAGTACACAAGAGTCTCTTTTTTCCACATCCTCACCAACACCTGCTATCTCTTGTATTCTTGTCTTATTGATAATAACGTGATGATATCTCATTGTGGTTTTGATTTTCATTTCCCTGGTGATTAGTGATTTTGAGTACCTTTCCATATACCTGTTGGCCATCGGCATGTCTTCTGGAGAAATGTCTATTCAGGTCATTTGCCTGTTTTTTAACTGGATTACTTGTTTTTATGCTATTGAGTTGTAGGAGTTCCTTATATATTTGGGGGATTAAGCCCTTATCAGATACATGGTTTGCAAATATTTAGTCAAAATATGGAAACAACCTAAATGCCCATCCACGAATAAAAGAATAAAGAAAATGTGATTTATATATACAATGGAATATTATCCAGCCTTAACAAAGAAGGAAATTCTGCCATTCATGTCAATGTGGATGAACCTGGAAGACATTATGCTAAGTGAAATAAAGCAGACACAGCAAGACAAATACTGCATGATTTCACTTACATGCAGAATCTAAAATAGTCAAACTCAAAGGAGCAGACGGTAGAATGGTGGTTGCCAGGGGCTGGTAGGAGGGAGAAATGATGACATATTATAGTTTCAGTTATGCAGGATGAATTAATTTCTAGAGATCAAAATACAGCAACGTAACTGTAATTAATAATATTGAATTGCATACTTGAAATTTACTGAAGGGATAGATAGTAAGTGATCTCACACACACACAAATGGTACCTGGGTGAGATAATGGGAGGTGATGGATATGTTAATTAGCTTGACTGTGGCGATTATTTCACAGTGTACACATATATTAAAACATCAAGTTGTATGTCTTATATATAATTTTGTCATTTATACCACAATAATGATGAAAAAATAAAATAGCTCATGAATACAAAGCCACATTCTCTGCAAGTCATAATTCTATCAGGCTTACTAAAAATAGAAATTGGCCACGCTGATTCTAAAATGTATATGGAGGGGCGCCTGGGTGGCTCAGTCGGTTAAGCGGCTGCCTTCCTCTCAGGTCATGATCCCAGGGCCCTGGGATCGAGTCCTGCATCGGGCTCCCTGCTCAGCAGAGAGCCTGCTTCTCCCTCTCCCTCTGCCTGCCACTCTGCCTACTTGTGCTATCTCTCTGTCAAATAAAGAAATTTAAAAAAATCTTTAAAAAAAAAAAAAATAAAATAAAATAAAATGTATATGGAAATACAAAGGACTTTTCCAAAGGTGGCAAACACAATATATCCCATCCTAAACATTATTAAATTGCGACCTCATTGAGCAGTAGAGTCTGTGTCACCTCCCTTTGAACTTGAGTAGACCTTTGTGAGTATGGCAAAAGTGACACAAGGTGACTTCTGAGGCTAGTCATAAAACACACAGCTTTCCATTGTCTTCGTAGGACATGAGCTTTTAGATTCCATTGTCATACTATGAAGTAATAGTTCCCAGTGCTAATGTAGAGCTGGTTTTAGCGCATATTACCATGAGTCAGTATGGAAACCCTCATGAATGATAGGCATATGGCCAGAGTCAAGAGAAAATTGTTACTATAGCAGGGAATAATTAGCCTAGACTGAACTCTGGTTCAGCCTCATAAACATTAAAAGCAAGATCAGAAATGGTCAGTCTCCAAACAACTTATCTGTGTGTGCCAGAACAAAATTCACTAATAAAAAAAACCCCACAGAAATACAAAAATATTCAACAAGCAACAAGACATGCATAGTGTCTGGCGTTCAGTGAAAAATCAACTATATGAGAGGCAAGAAAATATGACTCATAATAAAAACAAAAATAAATTAATTGCCATCTCCTCTGAACAACCATGTGAGAACCAGTAGAAAACATTAAAACAATTAATATAACAATATTCCAAGAAGTTCAAAACTTAATACATGGAAGATTAAAAAGCGTTTAAGTTATCTGGAGGTTAAAACTAAGATGTGTGGATGGGTTAGCCTGGTGATGGGTATTAAAGAGGGCACGTTTCATGGACCACTGGGCGTTATACGCAAACAATGAATCATGGAACGCTACATCAAAAACTAATAATGTAATGTACAGTGATTAACATAACATAAAGAAAAAAACCAAAAACAAGATGTGTGAGATGAAAAAGTACACGGGGTAAGCTTAATGGTCTCTGCAACTCTGCCAAAGAAAATATGAGTAAGTGTGAAGAGATGACAATAGGAACTCCAAAATAAAACACACAGAAAAATTCCTCTATGAAGAGATCAACAAAAAGCTGTGAGAACTTTAGCCATCAGGAAATGACAGATGTTGGCAAGGATGCAGAGAAAGGGGACCCCTTTTACTCCATTGGTGGGAATGAAACCTGGTGCAGCCACTCTGGAGAACAGTTAGGAGGTTCCTCAAGAAGTTAAAAATAGAGCTACCCTATGACCCAGCAATTGCACTACTAGGTATTTACCCCAAAGATACAAATGAAGTGATCCAAAAGGGGTACCTGCACCCCGATGTTCATAGCAGCAATGTCCACAATAGCTAAACTGTGGAAAGAACTCAACTGTCCACTGGCAGATGAACAGATAAAGAAGATGTGGTACACACACACACACACACACACACACACACACACACACACACAGAGGAATATTACTCAGCCATCAAAAAGAATGAAATCTTACCATTTGCAATGACATGGTTGGAACTGGAGGGTATTATGCTAAGTGAAATAAGTCAGTCAGAGAAAGACAATTATCATATGGTTTCATTCCTATGTGGAATTTAAAAAACAAAACAGAGGATTATAGGTGAAGGGGTAGAATAAGACAAAATCAGAGAGGGAGACAAACCATAAGAGACTCTTAACTCTAGGAAACAAACTGAGGATTGCTGAAGGGGAGGTTGGTCGGGGGTGTGGTAATTGGGTAATGGACGTTAAGGAGGGCACGTGCTGTAATGAGCACTGGGTGTTATATGCAATTGATGAATAACTGAACTCTATATCTGAAACTAATGGTATGCTATATGTTAATTATTTGAATTCAAATAAAATAAGATAAAAAAAGCTGTGAGAAAATGTCAGTCAAGCTCACAGGCTTTTAACTGGAATCTCTAAAGGAGAAGGGGTTAATAAAAACTATTTGAATAAATAAAGCAGAACAATTTTCTGAATTTGAAGAGCACCGAGTGTCCACAGATCCAACAACCTCAAAGCCAGACTCCAAGCACAAGAATCACGAAGAAAACTGCACCGAGGTCCATGACATGTATGTTCCTCACAAGCAAGGATAAAGAGAAACTCTTTAAAGGATCCTCAGAAAAACAGAGATGACAGCAGACTTCCCATTGGAAGCAATTCAAGTTAGAACACAAGGGGCAACACTGGAAAATGTATAAAGAACAGAAAAACTGTCAACCTAGATTTCCATATTCAGTAAACGAAATAGCTCAAATGAAGAAAAAGAAAGATTTGTTTCGGAAATTAAGAAGATGAAGTGTTTTCAGTAGCAGAGTCACACCAGAATAAATAAATAAAATCCTTCAGGTCACTGTTAAACAACTGCAGATAGACGTGGGTCTACCCAAAGAATGAACACCACTAGAAATGGTAATTACATGGATAAATACATGAGATTTTCTTATTATTTACATCCCCATAAAAGATAATCAGCTAATAAAAATAATAACAATGTGGTGTGAGATTTGTGATATACATAAAACTAAAGTGGATGTTGGGGCCCAGTCAGTTAAGCATCCAACTCTTGATTTGGGCTCAGGTCATGATCTCAGGGTCAGGAGATCGAACCTGCATCAGGCCCCATGCTCAGCAGGGCGTCTGCTTAGGAATCTCTCTCTCTCCCTCTCCCTCTGCCCTGCCCTGTACACTGGTGCACGTGTGCTTTCTCTCTCTCTCACACGCGCACACACACGCACTCTCTAAAATAAATAAATAAATCTATTAAAAAAAAAAAACACACCCAAAATGGATGTCAAGAGTAGCACAAAGGTCAAGAGAAGAGAAATGGAATTATACTATGTAAGATGGTTACAGTTTATGTGAAATGGTATAGTATTAAAGGTATACTGCAATAAATTAATGATATACATTACAAGCCTAAGCAACCTCTAAAATAAAAACACACAGACCTGTACTTAATAAGTAAACAGCAAGATTAATGCAATCATAAACGATGTTCAATTGATTTAATCAAACGAAGAAAAATAGGAAAAAAAAAAAAAAGGAAAAATAAGATGGGAAAGAGAAAACAGTGAGATGATACCCTTAAACCTAACAATATCTATTGTCACATTAAATTGGGTTTAAAGATCCCAAATAAAAGGTAGATATTGTCAAATTAGATGTTTTTATATGTTGCCTAAATAAATACATCTTAATTACAGAGACAAATTTAAAGTAAGGAAATAGTAAATGATATAGCACAGCATGTGTACTGGTCAGTTTTATGTGTCAACTTGGCTAAGTACTACTTGCTAGTTATTCAGTCAAATGCTCATCTCCGCACTGCTGTTAAGGTACTGTGTAGATGTGGTTAACATTTACAGTCAGTTGACTTTACTGAAGGTGATACCCTGGTGGGACTGATCTACTCAGTTAAAAGGCCTAGGAGCAGAACTGAGGCTCCCCTTTCCAGCGGGCCTGCCCTGTGGACTTTGAAATTGTTTAGCTAGCTATCAAAATCACATAAGCCAATTTCTTACAATAAATCTCTAAATATGTAATATATATCTTACTGACTTTATTCTCTGGTGGAAACTTAACTGATAAACCATATTAACACTAGTTAAAAGAAATCTTTTTTTTTTTTTTTAAAGATTTTATTTATTTATTTGAGAGAAAGAATGAGATAGAGAGAGCATGAGAGGGGGGAGGGTCAGAGGGAGAAGCAGACTCCCTGCTGAGCAGGGAGCCCGATGTGGGACTCGATCCCGGGACTCCAGGATCATGACCTGAGCCGAAGGCAGTCGCTTAACCAACTGAGCCACCCAGGCGCCCTAAAAGAAATCTTTATTACTTATTTGGCAATGTTAACATTAGGCAAACTACTAGTCAGAGGAAAGACCATTATAAGGAATTATTTTATAATGATAAGGTTGTTAACATAAACAGGAGGATATAATACCCTTAACCATTTATGCACCAAATAGCAGAACTTCAAAAGAAGTGAAAAAAAACACTGAGGGAACTATAAAAAGAAATACATAATTCAATCACTTTAGTAAGAAAGGTAAATACTCCTCTCTAAATAATTAATAAAAAAAATAGAAAATCAGTAAGGATATAGGAAAGTCAAATAACATCAACAACCAAACTGATGTATTTGCTATTTAAAGAAGAACATTCTACCCAATGAGGGAAAAATACATATTTTTTTTTAAGATTTGATTTATTTATTTGACAGAGACAGAGAGAGAGAGAATGAGCAGGGGGAGAGGAAGAAGCAGACTCTCTGCTGAGCCCGATGCGCGGCTCAATCCCAGGACCCTGAGATCATGACCTCAGCCGAAGGCAGATGCTTAACCAATTGAGCCACCAAGGCATCCCATCTCATCATGTACACGAGATCCTACATACGACTATCAGCTAATTTCTCAGCAGAAATCTCTTAGGCCAGAAGAAAGTGGCATGATATACTTAAAGAGCTGAAAGAAAAAAAAATGTCACCTGAAAATGCTATATCTGGTAATAATGCCCTTCAAAAATGAGGCAGAAATTAAGCTATTCTCAGATAAAGAAAAGCTGCAGGAGTTCATTACCACTACACCTGCCCTAAGGGAAATGTTAAAGGGAGTCCTGCTGGTAAAAATGAAAGAATGCTAGATAGTAACTCAAAGCCAGGTGACCATTCAAGATCTTTGGTAAAGGTAAATACATAAGAGTATAAATGTGGGTATTATTACTATTTTGATTTGTAATCACTTTTTTATTTTCCAAAGGATTTAGGAGACAAATGCATAAAAATAATTATAATCTCTGTTTTGGGGCACACAATTTGGGACACAAATAATTTAAGGGGGGTGTAGAGCTTTTATAGTTCAATAAATTTAAGTTGGTATCAGTTAAAATTAGACTGTTATAAACGTTAGGTTGTCATATGTCATCCCTATTGTAACCACAGAGAAAACAGCTTTGCTATACATACAAAGGAAATAAGGGAATCGAAAAGTGTCACTATAATAAATCAACTAAACAGAAAAGAAGGTATGAATGGAAGATATAAGGAACAAAAAAGTTTTAAGAAATACAGAAAACAAATCTTAAAAAAAACTGAAGTCCTTCCTTATAAGTAATAACTTTAAATGTAAGTGGATTAACCTCTTTAATCAAAAGATAGATACCGACAGAGTAAATAATAAAAAATGATGTGACTTCAATGTTATCCATGAGAGACCCAAATGGACCTAAGATGCGGACAGGCTCAAAGTGAAAAAAACAGAAAAAGTTACAATGTGCAAATAATAACCAAAAGAGAGTTGGGGTGGATATCCTAGTATCAGACAAGATGGACTTTCAGACAAAAACTATTACAAAATAAAAGGATGGGACATTACATACTGATGAAAGACAATTCAGTTCATCATGAAGATACAACAATTATAAACATATATGCACTGCACCTAACAAGAGTCCCAAAATATATAAAGCAAAATGACAGAATTGAAGGGAAAAAGAGTTATACAAAATAGTGACTTGAAAACCCCACTTTAATAGTAACTAAACAAAACATCAATACAGGGCTTGAACAAAACTATAAACCAACAGGACTTAAGAGACATACACAGAAGCCTGCACCAGAATAGCTAAATACACATTTTAATCAATTGCACATAGGACATTCTCCAGGACAGACCATATGTTGGGTGACAAAAAAAGTCTTAATACATTTTAAAAGATTGAAATCAATGAAGTATCTTTTCTGGTCCCAACAGAATAAAGCTAGAAATGAGTAAATTAAGAACACTGGAAAATTCACAAATACCTGGAAATCAAACATTATTAAAATGTACCAATTAATAAACACAAAGGAAATAAATACCATGAGACAAATAAAAATGAAAACACAATATACCAAAACTTATGGGATGCAGGAAAATACGGGCTAAGAGTGTTACTTATAACCCCTAACACATACAACGAAAAAGAAGCAGGATCTCAAATTAATAAACTAGCTTAAGGAACTAGGAAAAGTGGAACAAAACTGAGCACAAAGTCAGCAGAACAAAGGAAATAATAAAGCTTAAAGGTGAGGTTAATACATATATTATACACATATTACATATTATACAATAGAGAAAAATCAAAAAAAGATCCCCAAAATTGACCACTTCAGGTAGACTAAGATTGAATGAGAGAAGACTCAAAACACTAAAATCACAATATTAGTGAATGTAGGAACATTACTACTGATTTTACACATTATACAAATCATATTATGAATAATATTACAGCAACAAACTGAATAACCTAGATGAAATGGGCAAATTTCTAGAAACACACAATCCACTAAAAATGACACATGAAGAATTAAAAAATCCAAATAGACCTATACCTGGTAAACAGTGGATCAAAAATCTGCCCCTAAGAATAGCCTAGGATCAGATGGCTTCACTGGTGAATTCTACCAAAGTCTAAACAAGAAGTAACACAAATTCTTTTTTCAAACTCATCCAAAGTTTGCAGATGAGGGAAGACCTCCTAACTAATTCTATAAGGCTAGCATTACCCTGATATCAAAGCCAGACAAAGACACTACAAGAAAAATACAGTCCAATATCCCTTATGAGTACAGATGCAAAAGTTCTCAACAAAATACAAGGAACTAAACTCAGCAACATATTAAAGGACT
Organism: Neomonachus schauinslandi; assembly: GCF_002201575.2. Taxonomy (NCBI): domain Eukaryota; kingdom Metazoa; phylum Chordata; class Mammalia; order Carnivora; family Phocidae; genus Neomonachus; species Neomonachus schauinslandi. The sequence continues at coordinate 4,004,530 of NC_058414.1, forward strand.
ATACACCATGACCAAGTGGGTTTTATTCCCAAAATGCAAGAATGATTCAATATATGAAAACTTAATGTAATACACCAAATTAACAGAATAAAGGGAGGAAAAAACCCAACACATGCTCATCTCAACAGATACAGAAAAGAATATTTTCCCAATGTCAACATTCATTCATGACAAAAATAATCAACTATGAATGGAAGAAAAGTTCCGAAAACATGTTGAAGGCCATACATGAAAGACTCACGGCTAACATCATATTCAACAATGAAAGACTGAAGCTTCCCCCCCCCAGATCAAAATCAACACAGAAATCCACATTTGCCATTAATACTCAACATACTGGAAGTTCTAGACACAGTAATCTGGTAAGAAAAAGAAATAAAAGGAATCCAATTGAAAGTGAAGAATAAAATTATTTCTGTTCACAGATATGATCTTATGACTCTGAAAAAAAACCCCTATGAATCCAATAAACAAATTCAGCAAAGTTGCACCATATTAAGTCAATATACTCAAACAGTCACATTTCTAAAATCAGCAATGAACAATTCAAGAGGAAATTTTAAAAATCATTTACAATAGCATCAGAAAGAATAAAATGTTCAGAAATGAATTTAAGCAAGGAGGTAGAAGACCTGTACAATGACAACTACACAACATTGATGAAAGTAATTAAAGAAGACATAAATAATTGGAAAGACATCTGTATTAATTGGACTAGATGACTTAGTATCATTAAGGTAAAAATTCTAATACTATTCAAAGCCATCTATAGATTCAATGCAATCCCTATCAGATAAAATTCCAATTGTGTGATTTTTTTCAGAACAAAACAAAACAAAACAAAAAAACACCATCCTAAAATCCATATAGAAACTCGAGTATCTACAAGCAACTAGAAAGTCTTGAAAAAGAAAGAGGAAATTGGAGGAATCACACTTCCTGATTTCAAAACTTATTACAAAGTTGGGGCATCTGGGTGGCTCATTTGGTTAAGTGTCCGACTCTTGATTTAGGTTCGGGTCATGATCTCCGAATCGTGGGATGCAGCCCCGTGTTGGGCTCCACACTGGGATCTGTGCTGTGTGTAGAGCCTGCTTGGGAGTCTCTCTCTTAGCCCCTCCCCTGCTCTCTTTAAAAAAACAAAAACAAACAAATACCTTATTACAAAGCTACAGTTATCAAAACAGTGTGGCATAAACACAGACATACAGGCCAATGGAACAGAAGAGAAATCCCAGAAACAAACCTTCCCATACACGGTCAACTGATGTTTAACAAGAAAGCCAAGACCACTCCGTGGGTAAAGTACAGTTTTTTTAAACAAATGATTCTGGGAAACTGAATATCCACATGCAAGTGAGTGAAGCTGGACCCTCACCTTACACCATCTACAAAATCAATTCCCAGAGGCCCCACCACCACACTGGGGACTAGGTTTCAGCCTCTGAATTTTGGGGGGGGATACAAACATTCAGTCTACAGCAATAAGTTTGGTGAACAGTATCCCGAAAAGCTCTGTATATTTTTCTAACTTTTCTGAAGTCTACTATTACATCAAAATAAAAAGTTCTAAAACTATCAAGCACCTAGATATAAACAGAAGTAAAATATTTATAAGACCTCTGAGAACAATCATAATTGGGACACATTTAAATAAAGATGTAAAGGAAGACTTTTTTAAATGAAGATGCACAAACACATATCCATAAGCACACAGGCATGCACACACGCACATTAACTAACTGGAAGATACAATATTGGTAGTGTGGCCACTCTCCCAAACAGATTTACAGGTTCAGTGAAGTCACAATCGAAATCCAATAGCCATTTTTGTAGAACTTGACAAAGTGACTGAAAAATTTAAGTGGAGAGGCAATGGCCTCATAATGCGCAAGTATGTGCCTTATCAGAAATCAAAACTCTTGAAGTTACACTAATTGGTGAAGAGATAGATCAGTATTACAATGAAAAAAGAGAGTGCTCAGAAACATATCTACCTATACAAATACAAGTGAGCACTGAGTAAAGCATGAACTTTTCAATGAATGGGCCTGAGAAGCTAGGCATTCTATATGAACAAAACCAGGCTGCAACTTTACATAATACAAAACAATCCAACGGAGAGAAGCCATACCACCTACTCTTGCTTAAATATGAGTCACACTTCATTCCTTCCGTCCTCCTCAAGCTTTTACAACACATGAATAATTTTTTTTTCTTGTGCCTCTTAAACATGCTAAATCTACCCATGTTCTCTATGGCCATCCATGGCCAGTAGTGAGTTATTAAGCATGCTATGCTAAGTCTGGCCTTTGTATGAGTTTTCTCTCTGCCAGGAAAACTCAGTTCACAGATCTCTGCATGACGTGCTTCTTACCACACAGGGCTCAACTCAAGAGTCATTTTTTTTTTTTTTATTCTTATATTATCCCCATACATCATTAGTTTTTGATGTAGTGTTCCATGATTCATTGTTTGTGCATAACACCCAGTGCTCCATGCAGAATGTGCCCTCCTCAATACCCATCACCAGGCTAACCCATCCTCCCACCCCCCTCCCCTCTAGAACCCTCAGTTTGTTTTTCAGAGTCCATCGTCTCTCATGGGTTCATCTACCCCTCCGATTTCCCCCCCTTCATTCTTCCCCTCCTGCTACCCTCTTCTTTTTTTTTTTCTTAACATATATTGCATTATTTGTTTCAGAGGTACAGATCTGAGATTCCACAGTCTTGCACAATTCACAGCGCTTACCAGAGCACATACCCTCCCCAGTGTCTATCACCCAGTCACCCCATCCCTCCCACCCCACCCCCCACTCCAGCAAGCCTCAGTTTGTTTCCTGAGATTAAGAATTCCTCATATCAGTGAGGTCATATGATACATGTCTTTCTCTGTTTGACTTATTTCGCTCAACATAATACCCTCCAGTTCCATCCACGTCATTGCAGGATGTGAGGGCGATCTGGCTGCGACATCTGTCACCCCATTGATCACCAGGGTTGATTCGGCTGACCTGGCTGGCTAGGCGGGTGTCCCCTTCCTCCCTCACCGCTCCATGTGTGTCCCTCCCAAAGCTGCGCGCTCGGTCGAAGAGGACGACCTTCCCCGATAGAGGAGGACCGTTCTTCGGTCAAGGGTATAGGAGTAGCTGCGCTTCCCTGCTAGAACCTCCAAACAAGCTCTCAAGAGTCACTTTTTGAGTGAAGTCTTCCTTGAAATCCAATTAATGTAGGCTTTTAGTCCTCCGTCCAAACCCTATTTATTCTCCCTGATGGTCAGTCTCATTTGAACCCACAGCCTGGTGCATTTCCCACCCTTCTCTGCCCTGTTCTAGGTCTCTTAGAACTGACATCAACAGCCTCCATCACACGGGTCCCTTCCTTTTGCGTCTGGCCAAAGAGAGGCTCCATTAGAGGACCGCAGGGCAGGGCATCTGCTGCCCTCTTGCTCACTGAGGTTTCTCTGGAGTTACTGCCTCGTCATATGCCCGCAGCCCGCACCGGGCAGCCCGTCTCCGGCGCCGGCCCTTGTAAGCTCCTGCATCTTCTCGTCCTTCCAGCCTGGGGATGGAAAAGGCTTCACAGTGTCGCAGTCCCGGGCGCCTCAGCGTACCTCACTGGCCCCCTTCACCCGGCCCAAACCTCTGACAATGGCACTTTCGTTAAATGCTATTCAAAATACTAGCAAGTAGGCCTCTGTTTTCCGTTTGGACCTGACTGATACACTAGAGCATATCACATCACCTTGCTGAAAATTTTTACTGTGCCTATCACCACGTGCAATGATTTTATTCACTCCTCTGAGTTGTTTGACCTGATAAAGTTAAACAACAGAGAAGCAACTTTTTAGGTCAATCATCAACGTATCCCTAGGGCTTTACACTTAGTAATAAGTACCATATATATTTCTGGATTCTAACACATTTCTGGTTGGATAAAACATAAAATGATGCCATTATTGTAATAAAGGTATTTATGAGTTGCTGAAAGATAAGTAGGAATTGGCTCATCGAGGGTAGAGCAAGTTATGCTATGAAGCCAGGGTTTTATCACTGAAGGTTTCGAAGTGAAGAAATGAAGGGATTACATGTGGAGTTTAGAAGTACAACTGAGAGCAATGTGAGGTACGGACTGAAGAAGAGAAGAGGGATGGCAGTTAAGAGGAGAACGTAATTGTTCTAGGCACACACACAACATGGAATTCAAAGTAGATGATTGTAACAGGAACAGAGACGAGGAAATAAATTTGGGAGAAAGACCCAAAGGAGTGTGTAGGGGGGCAGTGAGGGAGAAAGAAAGAAAGGAAAAGGGACGAAAGCCACGTGGAGTGTTGTCTAGTTCACGAGCCTCGAGTGGGAGGGTGTGAGCCTCCGCAGCACACAGTGACATGAGGGACCCAGGCCACGTATGGTTTTAAAAGTCTGCTTTTTACTGTTTGGGAAGTGATGCTCAGAGTCCAATACAAGAAGTTCCAATAAGTCTGTAATTACACCTCTACTGTGGGAGAGGTTAAGATAGGGTGACTATTTTAATCTGAAATAACATACCAAAAAATATCCAAGTCAAACTGCTCGCTTTTTAAAAAGTAGTAGTCACATTTCTGTAAATTTATATAAGGAAATAACAAAATATAAAAGCTGATTAAGTATAATTGTAAATCACCTTTAATATAGTAGTAAAAATAGGAAATAATCTAAAAGGTCAACATAAACAAAATGCTGAAACATAGTTTTTATTGTTAGCTGTTTTAAATAAATAAAACTAGTACGAAGACAGCAGATTAATACAGAAATATGTTTATAACTTAATGGTTAACAGAAAATAAGTCATAATAATTTCATTATTCCCACTAAACCATTACTAACAGCTCTATTAAAATTATAAATTTATGAAGACAAAGATCAAGTGACACTACACAGAAATGATAAGTTTGAATTACTAAAGAAAAAAAAAACCCTTGTAAACTTTTTTTCTTCACAGTGCCTTTAACAATGCTGTTTAAGCTTTAGGGGAAAATTTAATATTTTCACATTTTATTATGAAATATAACCCATGGAGAGAAAAAACAAGACATAAATATACAATATGATGAACATTTGCATAGAAACCTGTCTAGAAACAGTGTAGGCCGTAACACAGAAAACTGGCATTCCCCCAAAATTCCTCCCGTGCCCCCCCCCTCCAATCACACTCCCTTCCGCCCCTCCAGAAGCCAACACTCTTCTGTCGTGTGCTACTCATTTCCTTGGATTGCATTATAGTTTTAGCACTCATGAATAAATCTAACAGAGGTTAGCTATGCCTCAATTACGTGGATTCTGTGGTGGTTCACTTCTCTCCGAGAAGCTGTGTTTATAAACGGTATCCATATGATTGTGATCCCTACTCATTCATTCACTGTCATTCCTGTAAAGCATTCCATTGTATGAACAGATCACTGTTTCTTCATGTGTTTTACCATTAATGGACATTTGGGTTGTCTCTGGTTTGGGGCTACTAGGAAATATGCAAAGATGAAATTTCCCTAAGAGTCAAATGCTAGTCACACAGTGAGTGTGTGCACCACACATTTACTGCACGGCCAAGCTGTGTTCCAAAGTGGCTGGATCTCCACTCAGGCAGGCAGGCTGTGGCTGGCTGCTCCCGGGGGGAGCTCTGCACCCTTCAACACCTAGTTGGGTCATGACTGTTTATTTTCTGCCAATTTCACAGTTGTGCAGTAGGATCTCATTCTGTTTTTAATTTCCATTTCTCCGATTACAAAAAGTTTGAACATATTTTCACATATGCACTGATCATCTGGAATTACTCTTCTGTGAAGTACACTTGTTCAAATCTTTTCCCATTTTTAAAAATTGTTTTGGCTTTTTAAAAAAATGTTTTTTATAGGTTCTTTGTATGTTCTGGGTACTAGTCTTTTGTTGGTTATATCCACTACAAATAATTTTCTCATTCTGTGGATTATCTTTTCTCTCTCTGCATTGTCTTGATAAACAGAAGTACTTAATTTAGTAGAAAAAAATATCAGTCATTTTTTATTAAGGTTAGTGATTTTTGTGTTTTGGGAAATGGTTTTTCTGATCCTAAAGACATGATGATATTTTCCCACATTATATTCTAAAATATTTACAGTTTTTCTTTATGTATTTATGTCTATAACACATCTGGAGGTGATTTTTTTGACTGGGTCCAATTTCATTGTTTTTCTATATGGCTTGGCATTCCAGTATTACCTCTCTGACAATATTTGTTTTACGTATTTAAAACCTATGTTATTTATTAAGTATTCACAAATTTAGTAATAATATATAATCTTCTTTCATAGATTTATCCTTTTATCATCATGTAATGCCCTCTGTGTATATGGTGAGACTTCTTGCCTTCAATTGTTTGTCGATATCAGCTTTTTTTAATCATTATTTTTCTTGGTTTTTGGATTTAAAATTAAAACAAAGGTTGAGGGTTTGCATGTCTGAGCAGAATAAATTTCAGAGTCTAAAAGATCTTATTAAAAACAACTCTATCTACCAAACAATTCACTTTCACTGCATAAAGTATAAAGCTACACAAGGACTTTATTACTAAAATCACCTCATTAATAAAATCATCTCAAGATGTTTAAATACTCTAACCTGTAACCTAATTATTTCTGACCACTCACAAAGACACTGTATCACTATCAAAGAGCTCCTTGCTTGAGTCTTCCTGGGATTCCCAAAAGTTTGAATGTACAACAGCAAATCTTAAGTATAAAGAAAGCAACAGAAATTAACAATATTGCATAAACTATTACTGAACTATACATCTGATCCTCAACAATCCATGTAGAAGGAAAGTTATCTTATCTAGGCACTGCCTTATCAATGCTACTATTCAAGCACTTCCCTGAGGTGTTACCATACAAACAAGAACAGGCAAGCATTTTACCAGCTACTGCCATTCCCACGCTAACACTCAGGAATCTCTAACTTCCACATGCATCAGAATCACCTAGAAAGCTTGTGACAGATGTAGATATCTGCTTCCCATACCTTGATTTGTTTTTGAAAAAAATCTTTGGGTAATTTTGGTACACATCAGAGTTTTAAAACCACTGCCATAATTTTAAGAGGAAGAAAAAGAAGGTGATGTGGGATATTATGTCAAAAAATGTTATTTAACATACAAGTGGTTTTTTTTTTGAAGTGATAAGAATAAAATGAAGATAAAAACCAAGAGATGCAGAGTTTTACAGAAATAACAGAAACTACAGAAATTACCAGGAAATCATATTTCAGAATCTGTGTTTTAAAAAAATTCTATCAGAAAACAATATAATACTCTAACTGGTGTTTGGTTTTGTATTATCTTCATGATATAATTTATGAAATTATGAGACATCTATAATTCACAATTTAATTAGAATCTTCTTTTTCAGTGCTAAAATGATTGACAAAATCATGCATATAATAAAAGCAATGCTAAATGTGAAATTAGAGAAGTATTTTACAGTGAAAATTAATTTAAAATGCTAAACAAACTAGAAATGAAGAACACAGGTAGAAATGTTAAGTCTCCACTAGTTTATCAGCAAGCAATCTTTACCTGTCATCTACAAGTAAAATTGCATGAGTAAAGTAAGACATCAAAAAGAGAAGAAAACACTGCTCACTTCACTGACTGCTGAGAAAGTAAATAACCTTCTCTCATATAATGAACATTCATGTCCCAATCAATCTCCTTTGTTAAACATAAACTCGTAGTATCTTCGTTCTGGAAATAAGTGGTTTTACGAAGTACCTCGTGTGTTTTATTTGCTTCTTTCTAGTATTCCATTTTATACTCAAATGAAGTTCATTTAATATGTTAATTTTGTCTTGTAACTAGTGTTATATTTTATACTGCCTTCCAATTCAAAGAATGATTTACATGTCTTTTTGAGTAGTATGTGCTCTCTCAAAATTTTGGAGTGATGGCCTTGTGTAATATAGACAAAACCACCATATATGATGGTCACATTAGACTGAGTTCTGTTCAAAAAGCAAGCTCAGTCTCGCTTCATTCGTCTAACAGACGATAACAGCACAAAGGTAATTCTAAATTATTTACTGTATGATGGCATAAGATGAAATTTAGCAAATTTCTAGTTAATAAGTATATACCGAGCAATGATAATGACCCCATAAAATTCAAAAAATAAATTTATTTCTGTCCTCTACTCAAAGATATGACTCCTGCTGCCACATTGAAGTTGAGCTATTCCACTTTGCTCTCTAAGCCCCGCTAAGCCCACAGCTCTTCTGATACTACTCCTCTAGCCCAGGTTATGCAAAACTCTCCCAGAAACCTGATGCTCCTTCCAGCCCCAGCTTGGAGAGTAACTGCTACCCCTGCATCTTCAAAGTTCTACCTCAAGTCCAACATCACCTCGAAGGCGATATCTCAACCACACCCTCTGAGACCCAAGCCATCTGTAACTCCATTTCCTTAATATCATCTCCTTTTCACTCTCTTTCCTGTGGCTTATCAGACCTCTTGTTCCCTAACTGTTCCATGGATGCATCTCCCCTGTCTCTAAACTCTGTGGGCAGAGGCCATGTTTCTGGGAGAGCAAAACAGGAGGCAGAAAATATTTTTGAGATTTGTAAGTTTCATCACATACTCCCCATGGGGTCTGTTGTCAGGAGTAAAATAACTGCTTAATAACTTCATCAAACAGTACAATGCATAACAAACTGAATGTTACAATTACATGGTAAAATGAGAGAATCTGACAACTGTATTATTATCCAAAATTTTATAAATGCAAAAACATTTTAGTACTAAAATTTTTGTGCTTCTCAGAGATTGAACCCTATTATTTCACTTGAAAGAGGTATGCTTAACTATTTCAAAATTCTTGGAATTAATGATACAAACATTTAAGCTTTTTTACTTTATCTTAGGTCTTTATTAAGTGAAAATATAAATTCATTTAATAGACAGCTAAACTACCAGGTTCTGGTTTCACTGTTTGGTTTTCCAGGCTTTCTTCATCATTATCTGTGCTCTGAAGTGATCTACATAATCACAGATCATCAAAATAGTTACAAAGTTGACCTGTGTAAGTGTTTTGTTTGTTACATCTGTGTCATATTTCCTAAGTTTTCAAGTACATTTTGTCAAATTTTATATCCTTTAACAAAAAACTAAGTCAGAAAAAAAACCTAAAAGTAAAATCTAGCCAAATAAATAAAGCAAAGCAAAAGAATATTTAGTGCTCTATTATATGAAAAGGATTTTTATCTAATTTAAGATTGTAGAAAGAGAGAAGAAAAAAACAAGCAGAAGACTGAATGATAATGATACTAATTTATTGATGTTGCTATTAGAAAGCCCTTTAAAACTGAAGATTCAGAGGGGAGGGGGATGGGGGGGATGGGGTAGCCGGGTGATGGGTATTAAGGAGGGCAGGTGTTGTCACGAGCACTGGGTGTTATATGCGACTAATGAATCATTGAACACTATATCAAAAATTAATGATGTACTATACAGTGGCTAACTGAACATAATAAAAAAATAAAATAAAACTGAAGATTATTTGCCTTATTCAACTTTTGAAAACAGAAATTCAAAGACATTGAATCCATGAATTAACTCATCCTAAACAGCCTTAGAACTCTTCTATTATAAGGAAAAGACAGATGAAAGCCAGAGAGCGCTCAGACCCCTTACAGCTAGAACCAAAAGTCAGAAAAAACAACTGGTAATAAAACAATTCATATACTTAATTTACAAAAGGGTAAAACTATACCTAGTCTAGACTATACAAATGTAAACTCATCAATAACTGATTCAAAACAATACATCATTAGGCTCCTGTTAGGGTAAGTAGCTCTAACTGACTCACACCTATTCTTTGCATTTCCTCCCAGGGAACTGCCTAACACTACAACCCCTTTACTGTAATATTAATACAAAGGCTGAAATTAAGCCAGCTTTTTTTCTTTTAGATCTTCAGATTCACATAGTCTTTTCAAACACTGCTTCAAATAAGCTAGAGATATATCTAAATGATAGTAAAAATAAATAATAGGCATTCACTTAGGTATCATGAAAATAAGTGAATTTTCATAAATATAAACCATGAAATTACAGTTCATTACATACCACAGCATTCAGGACATTTTGGATGTTTCAGTATATTCATTCCATACCCTGGAAAGCAGCGATTAATCCAAACCATTTGGAGAGTACCTTCAATATAGTATATTTCAGGCAATGGCTCTGCACGTCTGCCTAGAACTTCTACTTGTTGATTAAAAAATCTCTCTATAAGATTTTTAGCCTAAAATTGAAATATGAGAAAATTATTATCAGAAATAAATGTAATTATAGAACAAATAACGGTGCTTATGTACTTAGAAGCAGTGAAAACAAATTTTTGAGGTCCTTACTTATATTCAATGGATATAAAACATGTAAAATTAAAAGATGTCACTATAAACATCAAATTTCCAAATGTACTTCAAATACAACACAAAGAAACCATTCAGATACATAACCAACATTTTGGTCCCTTTGGATTTTGATAATATATGGATGGGCATATGAGCAAAATCAAAATAGCTCTTTGAAATTAAACCTTATCTAAGAAATGTACTCCATGTGCTTAAAAACATGTTATTTTAAGTAACCTTAAAAGCATATCCCTTAAAAAGGAATACCCTCCACTCCTTCCACAAAGAAAAATTAGGTTTAAAAACAAGAGGAAATGGGGCGCCTGGGTGGCTCAAGTCATTAAGCGTCTGCCTTCAGCTCAAATCATGATCCCAGGATCCTGGGATTGAGCCCCGCATCGGGCTCCCTGCTCAGCGGGAAGCCTGCTTCTCCCTCTCCTTCTGCTCCTGCTTGTGTTCCCTCTCTCGCTGTCTCTGTCAGATAAATAAAATCTTTAAAAAAAAAAAAATTAAAAAAAAAAAACAAGAGGAAATACAGCAAATGTTAAAATTCCCAGCTCTATGCTCCCAAAATTAAATTTATAAAATAATTAAGGCATCATTCTGATCTAGAACTAATTACCTTTCTACTTGTAATAATTATTCTGGCTTGACTCCTAAAATTAACAAGAGGCTTATGATTTTCAGTGTTAAAGCATGAGGTAAGGCCACGAGTTCAAACCCTCTACAAGCCAGTTAGTTCTCCTCAATTTTACCGTTCTAACTTCTAATGCAGTGAGGAACATTAATGAATGGACTAATGCCGATCTGTAGCCACTAAAGGTATACTTCAACTTACTGATTTCTTCAAATGTCTTGCAAATTACATTCCTTGCATGAAAATTATAAGCAAATTATAAGTGCAAATGTTCTTCAATATATTGCATTTAAAGTAAATATACAACTCTTATTCTATTAGTCAATTACTCACCATCTTTTTATAGTTTAAATGGTTTGCTTTTGCTTTTGATTAATCTTGGTAAATTTGTTGGCATTTATTTGGACAAACACATAAATTTTGGTTAAGAAAGTACTTAAGAATTAATTTGATATAAATCTGCTCTCTAGTTAACCATATTTAAATGCCAGGCCATAATTAAAAGTTTCAGGAGACACAATCATAATCACTTAGCTTCCAAATAAATAAATAAATAAATAAATAAATGATGCTGGATATGGGAAAATCTGATAGGAACAAAAATGATCATATAAATCAGATTCCTGTTTTTTATTTCCCCTCTAAAGAGAATAAGGATAGATCTCTTCTTTGACAAAAATAAAAAGAAGGCAAAAAATTGCTAAATCATTCAATTTTTTACATTTAGTATGTTTATGGTTGACATGGGGTTAATTATTTGTACCAAACGGTGAAACTGACAAATTCTCTGAGTTGGGTAAGAATTATGGATTTTAGTGTAAAACATTTTTGACCAATTTGGAGGATGTAAGAACAAATCATAATTACAGAAACTCTCCATAAATTAATTATCTGGTCTAAGATATAAAGAATTAATCTGACTGAATAAACATCAGAGTTCCTGGCCCATGCTACTCCTCCCTTCACCACCCCCCAGAACCTTCAAAGAATGATTAAGTATCTATGGAAGGAATATATTCTACAACGACTGGTCATTAGTCAGAGGACCGGAACAAGAAGCCATTACCATTTCAACAATGAGCAGCCTGTAAATTACATGAATTCTGTAAGAGACAGGTTGAATAGCTTATTTTAAATACCACAATCTGCTCCACTGACCATGCCAAGTTAGGTAATGAAGAAAGGTGACTGGAAAGGCTTTTATATTTGTCGCACATTTGTCCAACAAGCTTAGAAGATGATAACTACTTAACATCATGGGAGTTCTACAACAGGCAACAGATATATGCTATGCAAGACCACAGTCCAACCAGGGCTCCACTATCCACTGGGGGAGAGCTAATATCTACCAGGTAGGTGTTACAGATATTACAGCCATAAGTTAGAGTCCTCTAGAAATCTTTAGTTAGCACCTATATTTGGAAATCTCTGGGGAAAGTAACTATGGTCATCAAATGTGGATGGAATTAAGAAACAAGGAGACAGAAGCTTAAAGGTATCTTGGATGAAAAGGAAACAACTGTGAGTTTGCATAGAAAAGACCAGTGATACTGGTGCTCAGGGAGCAAAAGAAAGAAAGGATATCACATCTCATAAGAGAAGGTCCCAAAGGAGAACTATAAAAAATGACTGAAAAGAAACATAAAGCTGTCATTCTCATGGTGGGAACACTGTAACGTGGATACTATACACACATGCCAGTGAACTGGGCACAGAACTATGAGATAAAGCTCGGTTTCTTTCTTTCTTTCCTATTTTCCTTTATTTTATTATTATTTTTTTTTTGGATAAAGCTCAGTTTCAAAGCAGAACCAAAGGCAGGAAGAGAAAAATAAAAGCTTATGACACAGGGCGGAGCAAGATGGCGGAGGAGTAGGAGACCTGGGTTTCGTCTCCTCTCAGGAATTCAGCTGGATAGGGATCAAACCATTCTGAACACCTACAAACTCAACAGGAGATCGAAGAAAAGAAGAGCAACAACTCTCTCATCAGAAAAGCGACCACTTTCTGGAAGGTAGGACGTGCGGAGAAGTGAATCCGAGGCGATATTTGGGAGGATACACGGCGGGGGAGGGGCCTCCGTTGGCCGCTTCTGGCAAGTGATAGAACCACGGAGCACAAAATCGGAACTTTTAAAAGTCTGCTCCGCTGAGGGACGTCACTCTGGTGGCTAAGCGGGGGGTGGAACCCTCCGGGACAGTGTGGTCTCAGGACCCACGGGTCACAGAAAGACCGGGGGTGCCTGAGTGCGGCAGAGCTCCCAGGTAACGCAGCAGGGAAGCCGGCTGCAGAGGCGGAGCCCAGGCGCGGGCTCTCAGCTCGGGGTTGCCATAAGCCGTGATCCCGGGCACAGTCGGGCCCCTGCTCCTCCAGCAGGGACCCAAAAGCGGCAGATCTGGGGAGACTCACCTTCCTCCCCCGGGAGGAGCCGCGCGGGAGTGCGCCGCAGGGATCTGCTGGGTTTGGAGACTCCACCCGGGGTCGGGTGCCAGAGATAGAAACGCACGGTCACAGACCGGATGAGCAGGGAGTACAGCCGGAGACCGGGGAGACGGGAGTGACTGACGGCTTTTCTCTGGGGGCTCACTGAGAAGCGGGGCCCCCAGTTCTCGGCTCCTCCGGGGCGGAGATTGGGAGGCCGCCATTTTCACTCTCCGCCTCCAAAGCTGTACAGAAAGCTCGCAGGGAACAAAAGCCCCAGAGAGCAAACCCAAGCAGATGACTTAGCCGGGAGGGGGCAAGGGCGGGGCAATTCCGACTCCGGCACAGACATTTGGAAACCACGGCAACAGGCCCCTCCCAGAAGATCAGCGAGAACAGCCAGCCAAGACCAAGTTTACCGATCAATGAGAACGGCAGAACTCCAGCGCTAGGGGAATACTACACATAGAATTCATGGCTTTTTTACCATGATTCTTTAGTCTTTCAAAGTTAATTTTTTTTTAAGTGTCTTTTTTTTTTTAAATTTTTCTTTTTCCCTTTTTCAACCAACAATCTTATCAATCACTTTTTTAAAAAAACATTTTTATTTTTCATTTTTAGAGTCATATTCTATCCCTTCATAGTAGTTACCCGTATTTTTGGCATATATACATAAGTTGTTCTCTCTTTAAAATTTTGAGATAGTTTCTTCTAACAGATCAAAATATACCCTAAATCTCTAGTATATGGTTTTTTTCCTACTCCCCTGCCTGATCACATTCTCTCCCTTTTTTTTTCTTTTTTTAAATCCTCTTTTTTCTTTTTTCAAACAACTTCTTATCAATTCCTTTTATAAAATTTTTTATAATTTCCATCTTTACAGTCATATTCCATCCCTTCATCATATCAACCCTTATTTTTGTACATATATAAGTTTTTCTTTCCTTAAAATTTTGGGAGGCACTTTCTTCTAACAGACCAAAATACACTCAAAATCTAGTGTGTGGCATTGATCTATATACCAGCCTGATAATATTTGATCATATTCCGGTTTTTTGTTGTTGTTGTTTTGTTTTGTTCTGCTTTTGTTTGTTTTTATCTTTATCTTTTTCTTCTCTCTTCTTTTCTCTTTTTTCTCTCTTTCCCTTTCTTGTCCCACTGCTTCAGGTCTTTTCTGATTTGTTTAGAGTATATTTTCTGGGGACGTTGTTACTCTGCTAGCATTTTGTTCTCTCATTAATCTATTCTCCTCTGCACAAAATGACAAGATGGAAAAACATCACCTCAACAAAAAGAACAAGAGGTAGGACCGACTGCCAGGGACCTGCTCAATACGGACATTAGTACGATGTCAGATCTAGAGTTCAGAATCATCACTTTAAAGATATTAGCTGGGCTTGAGAAAAACATGGAAGTTATTAGAGAAACCCTTTCTGGAGAAGTAAAAGAACTAAAATCTAACCAAGTTGAAATCAAAAGGCTATTCATGAGGTGCAATCAAATAGGGGGGCACTAAATGCTAGGATAAATGAGGCAGAAGAGAGAATCAGTGATATAGAAGACCAAATGATGGAAAATAAAGAAGCTGAGAAAAAGAGAGATAAACAACTACTGGATCACGAGGGCAGAATTCGAGAGATAAACGATACCATAAGATGAAACAACATTAGAATAATTGGGATCCCAGAAGAAGAAGAAAGAGAGAGAGGGGCAGAAGGTATAACAGAGCAAATTATAGCCGAGAACTTCCCTAATTTGGGGAAGGAAACAGGCATCAAAATCCAGGAAGCACAGAGAACCCCTCTCAAAATCAATAAAAATAGGTCAACACCCCGACATCTAACAGTAAAACTTACGAGTCTCAGAGACAAAGAGAAAATCCTGAAAGCAGCTCGGGACAAGAGATATGTAACTTACAATGATAGAAACATTAGACTGGCAACAGACCTATCCACAGAGACCTGGCAGGCCAGAAAGGACTGGCAGGATATATTCAGAGCACTAAATGAGAAAAATATGCAGCCAAGAATACTCTATCCAGCTAGGCTGTCATTGAAAATTGAAGGAGAGATAAAAAGCTTCCAGGACAAACAAAAACTAAAGGAATTTGCAAACACGAAACCAGCCCTACAGGAAATCTTGAAAGGGGTCCTCTAAGCAAAGAGAGAGCCTAAAAGCAACATAGACCAGAAAGGAACACAGACAATATACGGTAACAGTCACCTTACAGGCAATACAATGGCACTAAATTCCTATCTTTCAATAGTTACCCTGAATGTAAATGGGCTCAATGCCCCAATCAAAAGACACAGGCTATCAGACTGGATTAAAAAACAAGACCCATCGATATGCTGTCTGCAAGAGACTCATTTTAGAGCCAAAGACAAACCCAGATTGAAAGTGAGGGGGTGGAAAACCATTTCCCATGATAATGGACGCCAAAAGAAAGCTGGGGTGGCAATCCTTATAACAGACAAATTAGATTTTAAACCAAAGACTGTAATAAGAGATGAGGAAGGACACTATATCCTACTTAAAGGATCTATCCAACAAGAAGATCTAACAATTGTACGTATCTATGCCCCTAACATGGGAGCAGCCAATTATATAAGGCAATTAATAACAAAAGCAAAGAAACACATCGACAACAATACAGTAATAGTGGGGGACTTTAACACCCCCCTCACTGAAATGGACAGATCGTCTAAGCAAAAGATCAACAAGGAAATAAAGACTTTAAATGACACACTGGACCAAATGGACTTCACAGACATATTCAGAACATTCCATCCCAAAGCAACGGAATACACATTCTTCTCTAGTGCCCATGGACCATTCTCCAGAATAGATCACATCCTAGGTCATAAATCAGGTCTCAACCGGTACCAGAAGATTGGGATCATTCCCTGCCTATTTTCAGACCACAATGCTTTGAAACTAGAACTCAATCACAGGAGGAAAGTTGGAAAGAACTCAAATACATGGAGGCTAAAGAGCATCCTACTGAAGAATGAATGGGTCAACCAGGAAATTAAAGAAGAATTAAAAAAACTCATGGAAACCAATGAAAATGAAAACACAACTATTCCAAATCTTTGGGATGCAGCAAAGGCAGTCCTAAGAAGAAAGTATATAGCAATACAAGCCTTTCTCAAGAAACAAGAAAGGTCTCAAGTACACAACCTAACCCTACACCTAAAGGAGCTGGAGAAAGAACAGCAAATAAAGCCTAAACCCAGCAGAAGAGAAATAATAAAGAGCAGAGCAGAAATCAATGAAATAGAATCCAAAAGAACAGTAGAACAGATCAACGAAACCAGGAGCTGGTTCTTTGAAAGAATTAACAAGATTGATAAACCCCTGGCCAGACTTATCAAAAAGAAAAGAGAAAGGACCCAAATCAACAAAATCATGAATGAAAGAGGAGAGATCACAACCAACACCAAAGAAATACAAACCATTATAAGAACATATTATGAGCAACTCTATGCCAGCAAATTAGATAACCTGGAAGAAATGGATGCATTCCTAGACATGTATCAACTACCAAAACTGAACCAGGAAGAAATAGAAAACCTGAACAGACCTATAACCATGAAGGAAATTGAAGCAGTCATCAAAAATCTCCCAACAAACAAAAGCCCAGGGCCAGATGGCTTCCCAGGGGAATTCTACCAAACATTTCAAGAAGAATTAATACCTATTCTTCTGAAACTGTTCCAAAAAACAGAAATGGAAGGAAAACTTCCAAACTCATTTTATGAGGCCAGCATTACCTGGATCCCAAAACCAGACAAAGACCCCATCAAAAAGGAGAATTACAGACCAATATCCCTGATGACCATGGATGCAAAAATTCTCACCAAAATACTAGCCAAGAGGATCCAACAGTCCATTAAAAGGATTATTCACCACGACCAAGTGGGCTTTATCCCTGGGCTGCAAGGTTGGTTCAACATCCGCAAATCAATCAACGTGATACATTAACAAAAGAAAGAACAAGAACCATATGATCCTCTCAATAGATGCAGAAAAAGCTTTTGACAAAGTACAGCATCCTTTCTTGATCAAAACTCTTCAGAGTATAGGGATCGAGGGTATATACCTCCATATCATAAAAGCCATCTATGAAAAACCTACAGCAAATATCATTCTCAATGGGGAAAAACTGAGAGCTTTCCCCCTAAGGTCAGGAACGCGGCAGGGATGTCCACTATCACCACTGCTCTTCAACATAGTATTGGAAGTCCTAGCCACAGCAATCAGACAACAAAAAGAAATCAAAGGCATCCGAATCGGCAAAGAAGAAGTCAAACTCTCACTCTTTGCAGATACTTTATGTGGAAAACCCCAAAGACTCCACCCCAAAACTGCTAGAACTCATACAGGAATCCAGTCAAGTGGCAGGATATAAAATCAATGCACAGAAGTCAGTGGCATTCCTATACACCAACAACAAGACAGAAGAAAGAGAAATTAAGGAGTCGATCCCATTTACAATTGCACCCAAAACCATAAGATACCTAGGCAGAAATCTAACCAAAGAGGCAAAGGATCTGTACTCAGAAAACTATAAAACACTCATGAAAGAAATTGAGGAAGACACAAAGAAATGGAAAAACGTTCCATGCTCATGGATTGGAAGAACAAATATTGTGAAGATGTCAATGCTACCTAGAGCAATCTACACATTCAATGCAATCCCCATCAAAATACCATCCACTTTTTTCAAAGAAATGGAACAAATAATCCTAAAATTTGTATGAAACCAGAAAAGACCCCGCATAGCCAGAGGAATGTTGAAAAAGAAAAGCAAAGCTGGTGGCATCACAATTCCGGACTTCCAGCTCTATTACAAAGCTGTCATCATCAAGACAGCATGGTACTGGCACAAAAACAGACACATACATCAATGGAACAGAATAGAGAGCCCAGAAATGGACCCTCAACTCTATGGTCAACTCATCTTTGACAAAGCAGGAAAGAATGTCCAATGGAACAAAGACAGTCTCTTCAACAAACGGTGTTGGGAAAATTGGATAGCCACATGCAGAAGAATGAAACTGGACCATTTCCTTACACCACACACAAAAATAGACTCCAAATGGTTGAAAGACCTCAATGTGAGACAGGAGTCCATCCAAATCCTAAAGGAGAACACAGGCAGCAACCTCTTTGACCTCAGCCGAAGCAACTTCTTCCTAGAAACATCGCCAAAGGCAAGGGAAGCAAGGGCAAAAATGAACTATTGGGACTTCATCAAGATAAAAAGCTTTTACAAGGCAAAGAGTCAACAAAACCAAAAGACAACCGACAGAATGGGAGAAGATATTTGCAAATGACATATCAGATAAAGGGCTAGTATCCAAAATCTATAAAGAACTCATCAAACTCAACACCCAAAGAACAAAGAATCCAATCAAGAAATGGGCAGAAGACATGAACAGACATTTTTCCAAAGAAGACATCCAAATGGCCAACAGACACATGAAAAAGTGCTCAATATCGCTCGGCATCAGGGAAATCCAAATCAAAACCTCAATGAGATACCACCTCACACCAGTCAGAATGGCTAAAATTAACAAGTCAGGAAAGGACAGATGTTGGCGGGGATGCGGAGAAAGGGGAACCCTCCTACACTGTTGGTGGGAATGCAAGCTGGTGCAGCCACTCTGGAAAACAGTATGGAGGTTCCTCAAAAAGTTGAAAATAGAGCTACCATATGATCCAGCAATTGCACTACTGGGTATTTACCCCAAAGATACAAAAGTAGGGATCCGAAAGGGTACGTGCAACCCGATGTTGATAGCAGCAATGTCCACAATAGCCAAACTGTGGAAAGAGCCAAGACGTCCATCGACAGATGAATGGATAAAGAAGATGTGGCATATATATACAATGGAATACTATGCAGCCATCAAAAGGAATGAGATCTTGCTATTTGCAACGACGTGGATGGAACTGGAGGGTATTATGTTGAGCGAAATAAGTCAAACAGAGAAAGACATGTATCATATGATCTCACTGATATGAGAAATTCTTAATCGCAGGAAACAAACTGAGGGTTGCTGGAGTGGGCGGTGGGGTGGGAGGGATGGGGTGACTGGGTGATAGACACTGGGGAGGGTATGTGCTCTGGTGAGCGCTGTGAATTGTGCAAGACTGTTGAATCTCAGATCTGTACCTCTGAAACAAATAATGCAATATATGTTAAGAAAAAAAAAAGAAGAAGAAGAAGAAGGTAGCGGGAGGGGAAGAATGAAGCGGGGGAAATCGGAGGGGTAGACGAACCATGAGAGATGATGGACTCTGAGAAACCAACAGGGTTCTAGAGAGGAAGGGGGTAGGGGGATGGGTTAGCCTGGTGATGGGTATTGAGGAGGGCACATTCTGCATGGAGCACTGGGTGTTATGCACAAACAATGAATCATGGAACACTACATCTAAAACTAATGATGTAATGTATGGGTATAATATAAGAATAAAAGAATTAAAAAAAAAAGCTTATGTAACAGTTTAAATTCTATGAAAGTTGGAATCCATTTCGGAGGTACATACTGAATCCTAGCACTTCAGAACAGGAAAATTTAACTTTGCACTGTGGGGATTATTTCAATCCTGAAGCAAAAGACAAAAGAGTCTACTCTTCACTCAGCAATGTCTCTGCAGTGGTAGTTGTTCCACAAGAATTAAAACTTGCACTAGAAAAACTAGGCTCTTAAGAAGGACTAAAGGCAAACTGTCATTTGCGTTTTGAAATTATTAGAGATTTAAACAGTTACATTAAAAAATTTTAAAGTAGCATATTTCTAATTGAAAAAAGCAAGCCAGAGGCAGTGGGAGTACGAAAAGGACATTTAAAAATACAGGAAAAGATTTCCATTTCCAACCATATGGTATAGTAGGTGTCCTGAAATATGCTCCTGCTACAAATCACCTCACTGAACATAAGAGGATAAAGACTTTGTGTTGCTATATTTCAACAATGAGAGGGAATGAGAACAGAAAGGAAGACAGGAAGAGAGAAAGAGAGAGAGAGAGAAAGAAAGAGAGGCTAAAAACAAGAACTACAAATATAGCTAAATTCCTGATTCATTGCACACCAATCCTAGTATTCCAGAATGTTCTAATTTACCCCCCAGATAAGGGGGGAAAGCCTTAAATCTGTTAAAAACAAACAAAAAAACAAAAAACTCTAAGTAAAACAATGAACCAAGCAAAAAACTTCAGTCACAAAGGGGAAATAACAAGAAAGCCTCTCCATCAAAGCTGGGGAAGGAAAGGGGCTGAGAGGGGAAGATGGAGTGGAGGGATGGGGAAAGCAAAGACTACTCTGTGAATTCCTACACAATAATTTGCTTTCAAGAGGGACGAAAATGGTGCTTATACCCACTGGCCTGAAATCTAAGTGCACTGCTTTAGGGAAAAGAGAAAGGTGACCCTTAGGGTAGCTGTCATGTCTCTACAGGTGGCACAGAAGGAGCAAAACCATAAAATAGCTCTTTAGAGGGAGGCGGAGAAGTGGAGCTGGCACACAAAGCCCTGGCAGTTCAGGGCACTGCCCTAGGGAAAAGGACTGAGTTGCGTTTAACACTTGCTGTGGTTCTCAGCACCCAGCATGGCTCTATGGGATTGAGAGAAGGAATACAACTCTTAAGACATTCCCCCACCCAGGAAAGAAGTAGCAGAATTAAGCAAGTGCATCCACAGAGAAGGTTTGAGAGACTCCCCACCCCACCCTACAAAATCCCTACTCTAGCCATTCCCTCCTAAAGCAAGAGCATAAAGACTGGAAGAAGTGACAATTTCTTTAAATGTGCAGACACCAATCAAGGCTACCAGGATCAAAAAGAAATCAGGGAAATATGACACCAGGAAAAAAAAAAAAAAAAGCTCCAAAAGCAGACTATAAGGATATAAATATCTATGAATTGCCTAACAAAGAATTCAAAATAATCTTAAAGAAGCTCCATAAGCTACAAGAAAACACAGAGATAATCAACAAAATCAGGAAAATAATACATGAACAAAATGAAAAGTCCAACGAAGAGATAAAAACCATAAAAAAAGGACCAAACAAAAATCTGGTATGAAGAATATAATGAATGAACTGAAAAATTCAGCAGAGAGCTTCAAAGGCAGACTCAATCAAGCAGAAAAAAGAATCTGTGAACTCAAAGACAGATCATTTGAAATTATCCAATCAGAGAAGAGAAAAGAAAAAAAGAGTAAAGAAAGCCTTACAGGTCTTACTGACATCTACTAAGTCAACACATGCATTATGGAGGTCCCATAAGCAAGAGAAACACAAAGAAACAGAAAGCTAATTTAAAGAAATAATACCAAAGAACTTTCTAAACTTGGGAAAAGAAACAGACATCCAGATTCATGAAGCTTAAAGAATCCCAAACGAGTTGCACAAAAGGGATTACCAAGGACACCAAGAAACCTTATAACTAAATTGTCAAAATTCACAAAGACTGAATTATGAAAGCAGCTGGAGAAAAGCAACCAATCAAACAAAGGGTACCCCCCTCCTTATGATACTATCAGTACATTTCTCAGTAGAAACCTTGCTGGCCAGAAAAGTGTGTTATAATTCACTTAAAGTGCAGAAAGAAAAAGAAACTACCAACCAAGAATACTATACCCATCAAAACTGCCCTTTAAAAATGAAGATTTAAAAAAAAAAAAGAAGGAAAATGAAGGAGAGCTAAGAACTTTCCCCGGCAAACAAAAACTGAAGGAGTTCGATACCACCAGAAGTCCCAACATCTGTGAGAACACTGCCTTACAAAAAGTGTTAAAGAGAGTTCATCAAGATGAAATAAAAGGATGCTAAATAGCAACATTAAAAAAAATGAAAGTACAGGGATGCCTGGGTGGTGCAGACAGTTAAGCATCTGACTCTTGGTTTCGGCTCAGGTTGTGATCTCAGGGTCATGGGATCAAGCCCCGCATAGGGCTCTGTGCTCAGTGCAGAGTGTGCTTAAAAATTCTCTCGCCCGGGCCACCTGGGTGGCTCAGTCATTAAGCGTCTGCCTTCGGCTCAGGTCATGATCCCAGGGTCCTGGGATAAAGCCCTGCATCGGGCTCCCTGCTCAGTGGGAAGCCAGCTTCTCCCTCTCCCACTCCCCCTGCTTGTGTTCCCTCTCTCACTATGTCTCTCTCTGTCAAATAAATAAATAAAATCTTTAAAAAAAAATTCTCTCTCCCTCTCCCTCCCCTCTCCCCCCCCCATTCTCAACCGCTCACTCTCTCTCTAAAATAAATAAATCTTTAAAAAAAAATGGAAGTATAAATCTCACTGGTAAATGTAAATATATGCGCAAATACAAAATAATGTAACACTATAGGGGTGACACAGAAATCATTAATTAAAGCTAGTATAAAAGTTAAAGACATAAGTATTAACAATAAATGTAACCATAATGGATGCACACTATAAAAGATGTGAATTGTGAAATCAGTAACAAAGTGTGGGGGGGATACAAAAATGTAGATTTTTCATGTGCAGTTATCCACTTAAAATAGACTGATAAATATAAGATTTATATATAAGCTTCATGATAACCACAAAGGAAATAACTAAAGAAAGGAATCAAAACATATCAATACAAAAAAATCAGCAAATAACAAAGGAAGACAGCACCAGAGGAAGAGAGTAATAAACTACACAGCAGACAAAAATCAATTAACAAACTGGAAAGAGTAAGCCCTTACGTAACAATAATTACTTTAAATGTAAACAGATTAAAACCCCCCTGTCAAAACACACAGAGTAGCTTAATGGATAAAGCAAGACCCAACTCTATGCTGTGTACAAGAAAGTGACTTTAGATTTAAGGAAACTCATAGGCTGAAAGTGTAGGATGAAAAAAGATCTGCAGATGAAAACCAGAGCAAGGATGCTATACTTACATCTGGAAAAAAATCACCTCGACAGAGTAAAAAAAAACTGTCATAAAAAACAAAGAAAGTCATTATGTAATGATTAGAGTCAATTCAACAGAATGATATAATAATTATAAATATATCTGCATCAAACATAGAGTATATAAACATATAATGCAAACACTGACAGAACTGAAGAAAAAAATGACATCAATATAATAATACTAGGATACTTTAATACTCCAATTTCAATAATGGATAGAATATTTAGACATAAAATCAGTAAGGAACCACCAGACTTGAACAACACTACACACCAAATGGACTTAACAGAGATACAGAACTTTCCACAAATAGTCATGTTTATAGACACATTATTCATAAGAGCCAAAAGGTGAAAAGTAACCCATTCTGTCTATCAATGGATGAATGGATAACAAAACTTGGCATTTATGTATATGGAATGTTATGCAGCCTTTTAAAAGGAAGAAAATTCTAAGACATGGTACAATATGAATGAACCTTGAGGACATTAAGTGAAATAAGCCAATTACAGAAAGACAATTACTATATGATTCCACTTATATGAGGTATGTAGAAGAATCAAACTCAAAGAAACAAAAAATTGAATGGTGGCTGCCAGGACCTGGAGAATGAGGAAATGGGGAGTTAACATGCCCTACCCACAATGGTGGAATGAATTACATATGAAATGAGAAAGTCTGTAAAATAATGTAAACAATGTTATCACCTATAATAACCTACATACAAAAAAAAGCCACCCAACAAAAATACACTTTTTTTTTTTTTTCAAGTACTCAAACAATGATTACCAAGATAGACCATGTTCTGGACCTTCTAACATAGCTCAACAAATTTAAAAGAATTGAAATCAATGACATCCTTTGGGTAAATACCCAGTAGTGTGATTGCTGAATCACAGGGTAGTTCTATTTTTAACTTTTTAAAGAACCTCCATATTGTTTTTCCAGAGTGGCTGCACCAGTTTGTGTTCCCAACAACAGTTTAAGAGGGGTCCCCTTTCTTCACATCCTCGCCAACACCTGTTGGCTCCTGTGTTGTTAATTTTGGCCATTCTGACAGGTGTGAGGTGATATCTCATTGTAGTTTTGATTTGCATTTTATTTGCATTTCCCTGTAATCTGTTGATTACAAAGATGTTGAGCATCTTTCCATGTGTCTTTTGCCATGTGTAGGTCTTTTTGGAAAAATGTCCATTCATGTCTTCTGCCCATTTTTTAACTAGCTTATTTGTCTTCTGGGTGTTGAGTTTTGTTAAGTTTTTTATATATTTTGGATACTAACTCTTTATGAGATATGTGATTTGCAAGTATCTTCTCCCACTCTGTTGGTTGCCTTTTAGTTTTGTTGGTATTTTCTTCACTGTGCAGAAGCTTTTTATTTTTATGAAGTCCCAATAGATCATTTTTTGCTTTGGTTTATCTTGCCTCAGGAGACATATCTTAGTAAGAAGTTGCTATGGCCGATGTCAAAGAGGTTACTCTGCCTGTGTTGTCCTCTAGGATTTTAATGGTTTCCTGTCTCACATTTAGGTCTTTCATCCATTCTGAATTTATTTTTGTGTATTATGTGAGAAATTTCATTCTTTTGCAGGTTGCTGTCCAGTTTTCCCAACACCATTTATTGAAGGGACTGTCTTTTTCCATTGGATATTCTTTCCTGCTTTCTCGAGTATTAACTGACCATATAGTTGTAGGTCCATTTCTGGTTTTTCTATTCTGTTCCATTGATCTATGGGTCTGTTTTTAATGCCAGTACCACAGGTCTTGATCACTACAGCTATGTAATGTAACTTGAAGTCCGGAATTGTGATGCCTCCAGCTTTGCTTTTCTTTGCTTTGGCTATTTGGAGTCTTTTGCAGTTCCATACAAATTTTAGGATTGTTTGTTCCAGCTCTGTGAAAA
This sequence comes from Neomonachus schauinslandi, assembly GCF_002201575.2. NCBI lineage: Eukaryota > Metazoa > Chordata > Mammalia > Carnivora > Phocidae > Neomonachus > Neomonachus schauinslandi. The sequence goes on from NC_058414.1 coordinate 4,029,846, forward strand.
GTGCTGGTGGTATTCTGATAGGGATTGCATTAAATGTGTAGATTACTTTGAGTAATATAGATATCTTAACAATATTTGTTCTTCCAACCTATGAACATGGAATGTTTTTCCATTTATGTCTTCAATTTCTTTCATCAGTGTTTTCTCATCTTATTTTATTTAAATTCAAATAATTAAATATAGTGTATCATTAGTTTCAGATGTAGAGTTCAGTTATTCATCAATTGCATGTAACACCCAGTACTCATTACATCACATGCCCTCCTTAATGTCCATCACCCAGTTACTCCATCCCCCCCCCACCACCCCTCCAGCAACCCTCAGTTTGTTTCCTAAGTTAAGATTCTCTTATGGTTTATCTCCCTCTCTGATTTCCCTTATTTTTCTGATTTTCCCTATTTTTCCCCTTCTTTCCCCTATAATTCCGTTTTCTTAAATTCCACATATAAGTGAAACCATATAATTGTCTTTCTCTGATTGACTTATTTCGCTCAGCATAATACCCTCCAGTTCCATCCACATCACTGCAAATGGTAAGATTTCAGCCTTTTTGATGGCTGAGTAATATTCCTCTGTGTGTGTGTGTGTGTGTGTGTGTGTGTGTGTGTGTGTGTGTGTGTACACATACCACATCTTCTTTATCCATTCATTTGTCGATGGTGGGCTCTTTCCAAGTTTGGCTATTGTGGACACTGCTGCTACAAACATTGGGGTGCAAGTGCCCTTTCGGATCCCTACATTTGTATCTTTGGGGTAAATACCTAGTAGTACAATTGCTGGGTCGTAGGGTAGCTCTATCTTCAACTTTTTGAGGAAGCTCCAGATTGTTTTCCAGAATGGCTGCACCAGCTCGCATTCCCACCAACAGTGTTTTATAGTTTTCAGAGTAGAGTGCTCGCTTTGGCAGCACATACACTAAAAATAATTTTCAGAGTAGAGATCTTTTACCTCTTTGGTTAGGGTTATTCCTAAGTATCTTATGGTTTCGGGTGCAATTGGAAATGGGACTGATTCCTTGATTTCTCTTTCTGCTGCTTCATTATTGGTATATAGAAATGCAACAGATTTCTGTGTGTTGATTTCATACCCAGAGACTTTACTGGATTTATGCATCAGTTTTAGCAATTTTTTGGTGGAGTCTTTTGGGTTTTCTGTATAGATTGTATGTCATCTGCAAATAGTGAAAGGATAAAAAAAATATTTGAGGGGATACATGCACCCCAATGTTTACAGCAGCATTATCAACAATAGCCAAATTATGGAAACAGCCCAAATGTTCACTGACTGATGAATGGATAAAGAAGGTGTGATATATATATACAACAGAATATTCAGCCATAAAATGAATGAAATCTTGCCCTATGCAACAACATGGATGGAGCTAGAGAATATTATACTAAGCAAAATAAGTCAGTGAGAGAAGACAAATACCATATTACTCAAATGTGGCATTTAAGAAACAAAACAGAGAGGGAGGCAAACCATAAGAGACTTTAACTACAGGAAACAAACTGATAGGTGCTGGAAGGGGAAGGAGGCAGTTGGAGGGGATAGGTTAAATGGGTGATGGGGATTAAGGAGGGCATGTATTATGAGGAGCACTGGGTTATACATAAGTGATGAATGACAATCCTACTCCAGAAACCAATACGACACTATATGTTAACTAACTACAATTTAAATAAAATCTTGGAAGAAAAAAAAGAAAAGAAATAAAACAAAGGAGAAAAAAAGAGAGAGAGAGAGAGGCAAGCCAAGACACAGACTCTTCACTACAGAGAACACACGGCTGGTCACCAGAGGGGAGTGGGGAGGGGAACAGGTGATGGGGAATCAGGAGTGCACTTGTCGTGATGAGCACCAGGTGATGTATCACTGATTGAATCACTAAATTCTACACCTGAAACTAATATTACACTCTATGTGAACTAACTGGAATTTAAATAAAAATTTAGAAAAATGAAATAAAATCAATGACATATGAAAATACGTGAGATGCAGGTAAAGCAATGCTGAGTGGAAATTTACAGCACAAACCTTCATATGAGGCAAGGAAAAAAAAAAAAAACAATAACCAAAGTCCCTACCTCAAGAAACTATAAAAAGAACCAGAAGACAAAAAAGGAAGCAAATAGAAAAGAAGTTGGAAGTGAAATTTAATGGAACTGAAAATAGGAAAACAATATAGTCAATGTCACACAAAGCTAGTTCTTCATAAAGATCAATAAAATTAATAAAGTTTTAGCAAGAGTGAGAAAAATAACAGAGAAGACCAAACAGAAGGATCAGCAATGAAATGGAGAGTATTACTAACAGGCATTGAAGATAAGTAACAGAAAACTCCAGAGGACTTTATGTTCAAGCATATGACAACTTAGAAATGGACCAATTATTCAAACACCACCAACTATAAAAATTCAACTACAATAAAAATAAGTATCAGAATAGTTCTATAACTATTAAAGGTTATACATATTAATATGTATAGATGCAAGATGTAAGAAATATGTAAGAAAAAGCTCCCTAAATAAAAATATCCTGGTTTCCCAAGAAAAGTCTACCAAACATTTCAAAAACTATCTGTTTTGTAAGAACACATAGTATGTAAGATGTATATGTATGTAATGTAAGAAATACATAAGAAATATAAGCTCCCTAAATAAAAATATCCTGGTTTCCCAAGAAAAGTCTACCAAACATTTCAAAAACTAATGCTGAATTTAAATAATCTCTTCCAGAAAATAGAAGAGAAGGTAAAACCTCCCACTTTGTGAAGCTAGTACTACCTAGACACCAAAACCAGACAGTCTGTATCAAAGAACTATGGACTAATATCTCTCACAAACTCAATATAATATGAACAAACTAAATCCAACCATGTCTACAACATTATACAGCATGACCATGTGGGATTTATTCCAGGTAGACAAGGTTGCTTCATTATTCTTAAAACCAATCAATGTAATCCACATACCCACAAATAAAAGAAGAAAAATCCTATGATCTCAAAAATTAACTCAGAAAAGCCTTGGACAACATCCAATACTTATTGTTAATAAAATCTCACCAAAATAAGATTACAGGGAATTGTTTCAGAATTATTTACAAAAAACCTACAGCATAGTACTTCATGTTGAAAGAATGAATGCTTTCTCCATAAACTCAGAAAAAGAAATGATATCTACTCTCACTACTCATATTAAACACAGCACTGGATGCTTTAGTCACTTCAGTAAATCAAAAAATCAGAAAAGAGGCAAACATACAGATTGGAAAGGAAAAAATAAAACTGCCTCAATTAGGAAATGACATGACTGTCAGCAAAGAAAATCCCAAGGAATATAAAACACTCCCCAATACAAAAAACCTCCTAGAGCTAATATCTAAGTTCAGCATGTGCCTCAGAAACAAGATGAATACATGCTGATAAAATGCATTACCATGCACTGACAATGAACATCTAGAAACCAAAATTAAAACAGTATTTCTTAAGGTTGTTCCATAGAAAAGGAAACACTTAGTACGAACTTATTAAAATGTATAGGTTACGTATGCCAGAACTTAGAAAAAAGATGATAAAAAATTTGCAAAAGACCTAAAAAGATGTAGAGACATATCATGTGCATAGACTGGAAGAAAGAACACAGTAAAAGTGTAAGTTATTCCCAAATTTATACAGAGGCATACCTCAGAGATATTGTGGGTTTGGCTCCAACGACCACTCCAAAGCCAGTATCACAATAAAGTGACCCAAATGAATTTTTTGGTTTCCCCAGGCATATAAAAATTGTATTTACACAATCTTCTAGTCTATTAAGTGTGCAATAGCAGCAGTATATCTAAACAAAATATTGTTCAGATCTTAACTAAAATATACTTTTTTGCTAAACAGTGCTGGCCATCATCTGAGCTATCAGGAAGTCGTGGTCCTTTTGTTGGTGGAGGGTCTGCCTCAATGCTGACGGCTGCTGACTGATCAGGGTGGTGGTGGCTGAAGGATGGCATGGCCATTTCTTAATAAGACAACAATGAACTTTGCTACATCGATCAACTCTTGCTTTCACGAATGTTTTCTCTGTAGCATGTGATGCTGTTTGATATTTACCCACAGACCTTCTTTCAAAGTGGGAGTCAATCCTCTCAAACTCCGCCACCGATGCTTTATCAGCTAAGTTTCTGCAATATTCTAAATCCTTTGTTGTCACTTCAACAGTCTTCACAGCATTCTCACAAGAAGGAGATTCCATCTCAAGAAACCACTTTCTTTGCTCATCCATAAGCAGCAACTCCTCATCTGTTCAAGTTTGATCCTGAGATTCCAGCAATTCAGTCCCATCTTCAGGCTTCACTTCTAGTTCCAGTTCTCTGGCTGTTTCCACCACATCTGCAGTAACTTCCTCCACTGAAGTCTGGAACCTTCAATTTGTAAAGAAATGCAGTAACTGTGAAGCGCAATAAAGCAAGGCACTATGAAACGGGGTATGCCTGTGCAGTACTGATTAACATAATTCCTACCAACTTCCCAAAGGTTTTTGTAGACATACACAAACTTTAGCTAAAATTTAATGATGCGCAGATCCTAAAATAGAACAATCTTGCTAAGACAGAAATACAATGGGATGAATAAAGGCCCATCATTAAGGCCACAGTAGTTAAGACAGTGAGGTATTGAGAGAGGCATAAACACAAAGAAGGGAAAAGGATAAAGAACCCAGAAATAGAGCTACACAAATATCTCAACTACAGTTTAACAAAGGAACCAAAGCCATTCAATGGAGAAAGGACAGCAATTTTAACAAAGGATGCTGGAGAAATGGGACATCCACAGGCAAAAGAGTAACAACGAAAATAGCCTTGCCCTAAATCTCATACATAAAGCAAAACTAACTCAAAATGATGGTAGATATCATTTGTAAAGCAACAAAAAAAATGTAAAATGTAAAAAAAAAATTTTTAAGAGAGGAAAATCTTCAGAATGTAGGACTGTACAAAAAGTTCTTAGACTTGATCCAAAAAACCACCACCCCTGTAAAAGGAAAAATGGATACACTTGACTTCATAAATATTAAAAACTTCTTTCCTTAAAAACCAATGTGAAGAGGAAGAAAAGACGAGCTAAAATCTAGGAGAAAATATTTACAAACAAAATATGAGAAAAACACTAGATCTAGAATATATGAAGAACCCTTTTACTTTCAAAAAAGCAAACAATTCCAACAGAAAATGAGCAGCAGAGAGTTCATCAAAAGGATGTGCAGGTGGCAAATAAGCCTAACAAAAAAATGACCAACATCATTAGCAATTAGTGAAATGCAAATTAAAACCATAATGGGATATTATGAAATAACTTCCATGGGGGATAAACAATAGTTGCAATACCACATGCAGATAAGAACTTGGTACATGTACCACCTTGGACGAATCTGTAGGAAACTACACTGATGGAAAAAAGCCAATCCCGAAAGGTTACATTCTTTATGATTACTGAAACTTTAGAAACAGAGGGCAGAATAGTGAATGTCAAGAGTTACGGGAAAGGAGCGGGGGGTGGGGGGTGGGAGTCAGAAAAGATGTGGGCATGGATATAAAAAAGCAACACAGGATCCTTGTGGGACTGGAACTGTCTATATCTGGACTATGGTGGTGGATACATGACTCTGCACAAGAACTTAACACACAGAAATGAAACGAGTAAACTGGCCGAAGCTAAATGAGAGCAGTGGATTGTAGCAATGTCAATAACCCTACTTGTGATACTGTTCTCTATCAGTATGTTTGCAAGACATTACCATTGGGAGAAACCGAGCAAAATGTACAAGGGATTTCCCTATAATATTCTTACATCTGTAAGTCTACTTAAAATTCTCCTCAGTATTTTCATGTAAAATAAAAAGATCTTAAAACAACTGATGTATGAGTGTCCCTTTATAATTGTTACAGTAATTTTACAACAAGGCCACAAATTCTATGGCATTCATCTCATAAAGTAATGGTGTCTGAACCCCTTTCTTTAAATCAGGCAGACCTGTGAATGCTTTGACTAAGATACTACAATACATAAGATGCCAAATAACTCCCAAAGCTGGGTCAGAAAAAGCCTATGGTTTATGCTTTCCCTTCTCAGAACACTCATCCTTCTATGGCTTTCTTACAGAAGGTGACCCCCTGTCTCAGAAACAAACCATTTGCTGTGAGAAGTTTAAACCACATGGATGTTTGAAAATATGGAGATGTTAGAGAACAGAGAGTGTAGGACAGAAAAAAGAAAAACAGAAGAAATCATAGCTGTAATTTTCAAGAAACTGATGGAAGACATGAAATCATAGATTCAATAACCATAAGCCAATCTCACACAGAACACATACAAACAAGACCAAACCAAAGCAACCATAATCAAATTGCTAAGAACTAAAGATACAGAAAAAAAATTATTGAAAGCAGAGAAAAAAAAACACATTAAATATGGAAAAACCACCACCTCTAGGGGCACCTGGGAGGCTCAGTCAATTAAGCGTCCTACTCTTGGTTTCTGCTCAGGTCATGTTCTCAGGGTCCTGAGATCAAGCCCCGGGTCGGCTCTGCACTGGGTGTGGACCCTGCTTAAGATTCTCTCTCTCCCTCTGCTCTTCCCCCCCCCACCCCCTGCTCTCTCTCTCTCAAATAAATAAATAAGTCTGAAAAAGAAAAAACTTGTAAATAATGGACTTCTTATCAGAAGCAATAGAGGTTAAGAAGAGAGTGGAAAAAAATACTGAAAATGCTGAAAAAGTAGCCTACCAGACCAAAATTCTCTAACCAATGAAATGTTCTTCATAAATAAAATAAAATTTATAGGTAAAAGGAAACTGAAAGAATCCTTTGTCAGCAGATCATAACCACAACAGATGCAACAGAAGATTTTTCAGACTAAAGGGAAATAGTATCAGATAAAACCTTTGATCCTCAGAAGAAAGGAAGAACATAGAAAATGGTACTCTACATGTAAAACACTATTTGTTCTTTAAATATCTTTAAAATATGTATGACTGTTTACAGCAAATGCCTTCAAAAGTATTTTTATAGATTATAATATAGGTGGATAGAATGATAATGCAGAAAGGATGAGGGTGGTTTAGAAACAAATGAAGCTATAAATGGCAACATTTCTATATTTAGCAGGAAGGGGCAAAATATAAATTTTAAGTGAACTGTGAAATAATAAAAGATGTATATCACAATTTTTAGAGCAACCACTCAAACAAATAAGGCAAAGAGTATATAGCTATGAGAATAGGTAACTAAAAAATAAAATTCTGAGAGGCCCATTTGCTTATCTTTGGCAGCCTAAGGGGAAGGTTTCCAATCAGGGATTCAACGGGACAGTAGCAAAGAAACCCACAGGCTTGTTGCAGAGGGAACAGACAGAAACTCCCATCTCTCCCTGTTCCCCTGAAGTAGGTACACGTGCATAATTTAAATGCTGCTTCCTGAGGACCTTCTAATCAGCCTACATATTAGTACTGAGGAGATGTTCCCTTTGGGACCCTGACAGATTTTGGCACACCATCAACTAGTGGAAACCGCAAAAAACAAAGAAGGTGGCTTGGAAAATCACAAAAGTATGAAGACAACCAAGAGTCAAAGCAGGGTTGAATGATAAGGTTCAACTCCTATAAGAGACCATACCTTCAAGACTGGGAGAGGTGGTTGTTTTATCTAATATAGAAATCAACACAAAGTATTCAAGGAACATAAAGAAACAGCGGAATATGTTCAAACAACAGAACAAGATAAAACCCCAGAAAAAGACCTAACTGAAATGGAGATAACTGATTTACCTGATAAAGATTTTAAAGTAATGGTCATAAAGATACTCACTGAGGTCAAAAGAACAATGCATGAACACAGTGAGAATTTCAACAAATATAAAAAGTATTAGTACCAAACAGAAATCACAGAACAACTGAGCAGAAAATTCAAGAGAGGGACTCATTGTAGACAAGATAAAGTAGAAGAAAGGACCAGCAACCCTGATAACAGAGCAATGAAGATCATCCAATCAGAAGAGTAAAAAGAAAAAAGACTGAAATAGAATGAAGACACATAAGGGACTTCAAAACAGCATCAAGTGGCCCAATATTCACATTATGGGAGTCCCAAAAAGAGAAGAGAGAGAAAAGGGGCAGAAAGCTATCTGAAGAAATAATGGCTGAAAACATCCCTAACCTTAAGAAGGTAACATATATCCAGATCTTGGAAACCCAAATAGTCTTGAACAAGAAGAATCCAAAGAAACCCACAGCATTTATTTATTTATTAAATTATCAAAAACTAAATACAGAAAAAGAATCTTATAAGCAGCAAAAGAAAAACAACTTGCTATATACAAGGAACCCCCACAGGACTATTAATGGGTTTTCAACAGTAACTCTATAGGCCAAAAGGGAATGGCACAATATTTTCCAGAAGCTAAAAGATAAAAACTGCCAAACATGGATACTCTTACAGAGAAAGTTGTATAACAACTGAAAGGAGACAAAGAGTTCTGCATACATTCAGAAGTTGAAAGAGTTCCTCACCACCAGACTGGCCTCATGAAAAAATGTTAAAGGGAGTTAACTTTAAGCTAAAAAAAGGAAAGCATGTTAAGTAGTAAAAGAAAAACATGTGAAAGTACAAATTCCAAGGGAAAAGGTAAATCTACAGTGGAATTCTGAATAATCTAGTGTTAATAGTTTAATCACTTACAAATATAGTATGAAGTTCAAAAGACAAAAGATAGTAGAAATAACTACAACTATAACAAATATAATAATTTGTTAATGGATATACAAGATAAGATTTAAACATGGACATAAAAACATAAAACATTAAGGGGAGTAAAAGTATAAAGCTTCAGAATTCATGTGAATAAAATGTTATAACTCTAAAATATTTTATGTAATTTTCATGGTAAACCACAAAGCAAAAATCTATAGTAAGTACACACAAGATAAAGAGAAAAGAATCTAAACATAACATTGCAGAAAGTGACCAAGAGAAAAAGAAAGGAAAAAGGGAATTAAAAAAAAGCCACAAAACAAATGACAAAATGCTGATAAATCCATACCTAATTACTTGAAAAGTGAAGGGACTAAAATTTCCAATCAAAAGGCACAGAGTGGTTGACTGAATACAAAACAAGACCTAACTGTATGCTGTCTACATGAAATTCACTTCAGGTTTAAGGAAACACAAAAAAAGAAAGTGAAGGAACAGAAAATGCTATTCCATGTAAATGGAAACTAAAAGAAGGCTGGAAAAGCTATACTTATATAAGACAAAATAGATTTTAAGGCAAAATATGTAGTAAGAGTCATTATATGTCCATCAACTGATGAACGGATAAAGAAAATGTGGTGTATATACACAATGGAATATTACCCAGCCATCAAAAAGAATGAAATCTTGCCATCTGCAACAATGTGGATGGAACTACAGGGTATCATGCTGAGTGAAATAAGTCAGTCAGAGAAAGACAAACATCATATGATTTCACTCATAATGTGGAATTTAAGAAACAAAACATGAATATAGGGGAAGAGAAGGAAAAGCAAAATAAGACAACATCAGAGAGGGAGACAAACCATAAGAAACTCCTCTTAACTCTAGCAAACAATCTGAGGGTTGCTGGAGGGGACGGGGGGGGTCGAGATGGAGTAACTGGGTGATGGACATTAAGGAGGGCATGTGATGTAATGAGCACTGGGTGTTATATGCAACTAATGAATCACTAAACTCTAAGTCTGAAACTAATAATACACTGTTAATTGATTTTAAATAAAAAAAAAATTCAAATAGCATGTCAGCAATGAAAAAGAAACAAGTAATCAAAGGTAAAAACTTCCAGTTACAGTAGCGCCCCCCCCAACCATGGAGGGTATGTCCCAAGACCCCCAATGGATGCCTGAGAACTGTGATTATTACTCAACCCTATACATACCATGTTTTGTTCTATCCACACATACCTATGGTATAATTTAAATTTTATAAAGTATACCACAGTAAGGGATTAACAATAACAGGATAGAACAATTATAATAACGTACGATAATAAAAGTTACGTGAATGCAGTCTCTTTTATCTCTGACTCTTAAAATATCTTATTGTACTGTACTCGCCCCCTTGTTTTACTTGTGTGATGATAAAAATGTCTACATGATGACATGAAGTGTGGTGAATAATGCAGGCATTGTGACACAGCATTAGGCTAATACTGACCTACTGACAAACAAAAGAAGGAAGATCATATTCTTCTGGACTGTAATTGACCATGGGTAACTGAAACCATGGAAAGTGGAGCTGCAGGTACGGTGGGACAACTGTACAAGATAAGTAAGTCTAGCGATGTCAGGTACAGCACGGTCTCTCTGGTCAACAACACTGTATTGTATATTTGAAAGTTGCTAAGAGAGTAGATCTTAAAATTCTCATCGCATACCAAAATGTGCAACTTTGTGTGTTTACAGATATTAACTTAGTGTGGTAATAACATTGCAATATATACCTATATCAAATCATTATGTTGTGTACCTAAAACTAATACATTATATGTCTAAAACCAACACCGTGTTATATGTCAATTTTATCTCAATATAAATAAATAAATAGGTAGATAGAGAAAATGAAACTCTAAAAGTACAAAGGATGAAAAAGGGAAAAAAAATTAGGCAACAATAGTAAAATAGTACACATAAATCCAATTGTATCAATAATTACATTAAATTTTATTGGAATAAATGCTCCAATTAAAGATTTTTTTTATTAAAAAAGGGGTCAATTATATGTTGTCTACAAGAAACATGCATTTTAAATATAAAGAGAGAGATAATTGAAATTAAATGGTTAGGAACACATATCCCTTGCAAATAGTAAGCATAGGAAGACTGAATTAATAACATTAATTTTAGATAAAATTTGAGAGCAAGAATTAAAGGGGACATTTCATAAGGATAAAAAACAAACTACAGCTTTTAGTTTAAAGGTCTTGCATATCTTCTGCTAAATTTATACTGAAGACACATGTGGGTTTTTTCAATAAAGGCAGAATTAGTATTTGATACAAATGAATGAACATCCATAGCATAATCTCTCAGTAAACTAGAAACAGAAGGGAACTTTCTTGATCTGGTAAAAGACATGAAAATTTGGAGCTAACAACATACTTAATAGTGAAAGCCTAAATGCTACCGCCCTAAGATCAGGAACAAGAAAATAAAGGAAAGAAAGTATCAACTCTCACCACATCTATTCAACATCATACTGTAGATTCAAACAGAATCAGTAAAGAAATAAAAGGCATAAAAATCAGAAAAAAAAAGAAACACTGTCTCTTATTTGCATATGACATGATGGTTTACATAAAAAATCCTAAGTAGCCTGGGTGGCTCAGTTGGTTAAGCGACTGCCTTTGGCTCAGGTCATGATCCTGGAGTCCCGGGATCGAGTCCCACATCGGGCTCCCTGCTGAGCAGGGGGTCTGCTTCTCCCTCTGCCCTCTTCCCTCTCGTGCTCTCTGTCTCTCATTCTCTCTCTCTCAAATAAATAAATAAAATCTTTAAAAAAAAAAAAATCTTTAACTACTGTAAGAAATGAATTTTACAAGTGGCTATAAATACAATATGCAAATATGCAACATGCAAGCACCTATTAAAAATTGAAACAACTGGTCAATGAACTTTTTAAATATCCATTTAAGACAGCACTAGGGAAAAAAAAATCCACAAAATACTTAGGAATAAATTGAGCAGAAAATGTGCAAGACCTTTAAACTAAAAACTGCCAAAAAAAAATAAATAAAAAGGTGAATTTTTTAAACCTAAATAAATGGGGAGAACTAACATGTTAGGTTTTGGAAAACTTAATATTATCAAAATATCACTTCTCACCAATTGACCTATAGATACATGGTAACTCCTATCAGAATCCAGGGCATTTTTTGTTTGTTTTTAGAAATCTGACATGGTGATTTTTTTTTTTAAGTTTATTTATTTATTTATTTATTTGAGAGAGAGAATGAGATAGAGAGAGCATGAGAGGGGGGAGGGTCAGAGGGAGAAGCAGACTCCCTGCCGAGCAGGGAGCCCGATGGGGGACTCGATCCCGGGACTCCAGGATCATGACCTGAGCCGAAGGCAGTTGCTTAACCAACTGAGCCACCCAGGCGCCCAGACATGGTGATTTTTAAACCTTCTGGAAATAAAAAGGACCTAGAACATCTAGAACAATCTTGAAAAGGAACCAAGATAGAATAGTTATACAACTTGACATTAGATTTGCTGTAAAGGTACACGGCATGAACAAAGTGTGGTGATGGCATATGGGCTGACAAATACATCACTGGAAGAGAAGAGTAGAAAAACACAGTACCTTTAAGAAGATATAGAACATATTTGGATCAAATCTTCAAAGAGTTAAGATATATCTCCATTGGGACAAATATGTCAAAGTAAGTCTGAATTTACCATAGTCGGGGGAACATTTCAAGTTACTTAGATCTTGCTAAAAACATAGTTAGGGAAACATTTCCGCTTACTTAGATCTTGCTAAATTTAAAGTGTATTTAGTAATAAATAAGAGTTAATACAAAATGAAAGGACCCGAAAGTTGAAAACTGAATGAAATGAAAAATAAAGCAGATAATATTAAATAATTTTTCAGATTTGTAAATCAAAGTCCCCAGAATGCTTCTGTGAAAATACTCTGCTCTGGAGATTTTGAATTTTTATTATTATGCTAACTATTATTACACTTCCATCAACCAGAAAAATACTTTAACATAATAGGCAAAAAGAGACCATTTTATGCCCAGAAGCCTAGAAAAGAAAGAAAGGGAACAGGAAGGAGAGCAGAAGAGAAAAAGCAGATAAACAGATGTATAGCAAAAAAAAATTTCCAAAAAGTTATCCAAATGACAGTAAAAATCACGGGCAGAATGTTCGTTAAGCAACCTAATACAGCCATGTAACATTCTCAAGGAGTTAATAAAATTGCAGACCTTTGTTACTGCAAGTTTCATGGAATGCAGAATTTGATTTTTTTTCTGTTTTCATATAAGAAGTACAAATAAAATTGATTCTCAATATTAAATGATAGAAGGGAACTACAAATGGATACCAGCATGAGATCACCTTGAAGGAAAATAATAAAATGTCTCTGTTTCCTTCCTTACTCCTAATTCCTCTGCTTGAACACACATTCCCACATCACTAAGAAGTTCTATCAGCTAAAGGTCTATGACCATTTAAAAGTTTGAAAATTGGCAGAAGTCTAAAAGATGTGCCATTAATTAAAGATGATTAGCACAATAACCATGGATTAAGAAACAGTAATCAAAAAATAAGACTGACTGCTCTCTGTTCCTGGTGCCCCAGAACATAACTTCTATTTCCAAAGTAAAGTTAAAAAAACAAACAAAAAAAACTACCTCAGAGATGAAAGGTAACTCCTAAGGAAAATTTTTAAATGGAAATACCTGATAACATATAGTTTGATGATGTAGCTAAATTTTGGGAGGCTTACAGGGCACAAATAAAGAAGTCATTCCCCTGTCATTTTCACCTGGCAAAAGTAATGGGTTGTGGACCTGAATATGCAATACCTATACCTTCATAAGGAAATTTTGACAATTATCATAATGTAAGTAATCTTAAATTCCAAGTATTTAAAAATAACATTTTCTTACAAAGTGCTTCTTATCACCGAGGAGTAACCAGAGACAGGACACAACACTGCAGGAAGTTACTGAGTGTGAACAGTATGTGAAGTATAACATGAAAGAGAAAACTAAATTGGACTGCTGCTGGGAGCTTCAGCCTAATTTCTGCCTTAAACACAGACACAGGATGCTGGTTTTAGAGCAATATGAAAATGGTTAACAAACATGGTAGATCAAATTTATAATTTTAGGATGGGTAACAGTAACACTGAGAGAATTCTACTTGTTTAGTAATTATAAATTAACATGGAACAGTAAATAAGGCCAAAGAAAGAAAAATCATCTCTCTTAACACAGTTACAAGATGCTAAATTTTAAAGCATTTCATAAAAATATTAACTGTATTACGTTCTTGTCATTTGTTATTTGATGAAGTTTTATTTTACTGCTGAATTTCCTAAATGTGGGGGGGTGGATTTGATGTGTTCAATAAATAGCTAAGATGCTTACTTACACACTGAGCATGTTCATTTTTTTCTTTTTTTAATTTCTCCAGCCTCACATAACATACCTTAGACAGTCTTTTGGAAGATTCACAACTATGGTCCGCACATGGCTTAGGTCCTTTTTCAGTGTCTAGAGATGAAACTGAGAAAATACATTATATTTTATCAAGGGCCCAAAGTCTGTATCACAGTATGAAAATTGGTTTTTGAAATATAAAACAGGTCATTTATCTAATATTTCTCTTCCACTAATAATTAAGCAATTTCCTAATGTTCAACTATACTATTCAGCTATAAATCTAAGCCAAAGATTTGTTTTATATAAATCAGGAAAACCTCACTATTACAGTGAACCTAAGAATTAATAATAATGTTAGTAACAATAACAACATTGCCTGATGATGATAATGATGAGAAGAATAAAGACTACAGCAGAAACACATGAACTAGAGAACAGAAAAATCATAGAAAAGCTTCACTAAACTAAGAGTTGCTTCTTTGAAAAGTAAACAAAATTTATAACCCCTTAGTGAAACTAACCAAGGAAAAAAGGGCCCAAACCAACAAAATTATAAATAAAAAAGGAGATACAAAAACCGATAACATGGAAATTCAAGGTATCATTAAGAGGCTACTAGGAATAACTATACACCACTTAATTGTACAATGTGGAAGACATAAAAACTTGTGGAGACAATAAAAATCAAAGAGGAAATCAGAAGAAGATGACTTAAGGATTTCCATTAAATAATCTTTCTAAATTATTTCATCAACTTAATTACCACAGTTCTAAAACCTGCAGCTACTTCCCACTATTGATCAAAATATATAAAAAGAAATCTGATTTCTATCCCTAGGTTTAGCACTAATAAACACTGGCACATTATTTAATATCTCTTTGAGACCCAGTCTCTGCTCTGTAAAACAAGGGCTAAATATTATGATTTTGTCATTCTTTCTAGCTGTGAAAATATGATTTAAAATATAAGTATGTCAATCTTAACAATCTAAGCTATCTATAACCACAAGCAATCGTGACTATTTTACTTTCCACAAATTCTCTATATGAGAATATAGATCCTTGCTCATATTATCAACATTTTCCTGATATTATATAAAATATGTCAGATGGATAAGCACTGATATGAAGATAATAAAATTGACCATAAAAGTATTAATAATGCAGAATACACTTGTAGAATACTGGGAAATCTTCGTTATTGCGATATTCTTTTTTATTATCTCCCCAAACCAGTACACATCATGAAATTTCCCTGTTGCCATCTGAACTGATATCATAAAGTATTATAAAACATCACAAAAAAGACAATATAGTACATCAGAGTGATTTTATAAAATCAAACAGAACAGATGTTAAGCTGAAGCAGATCTCCAAGCAGGACTATAGATTTGGAAAAAAGTATTTTTTTATGGACTATTTTTTAAATCCTTTAAAAATGAGACCATCATAAAAATAGACCCAGGAGGGGCGCCTGGGTGACTCAGATGATTAAACATTGCCTTTGGCTCAGGTCATGATCCCAGGGTCCTGGGATTGAGGCCCGCATTGGGCTCCCTGCTTGGTGGGGAGCCTGCTTCTCCCTCTCCCTCTACTGTTCCCCCTGCTTGTGCTTTCTCACTCTCTCTCTCTGTCAAATAAATAAATAAATAAAATCTTTAAAAAATAGACCCAGGAAATTCAAAATCTCTAGACTTATGTTATCAAAAATATACAGTGGCGTTAAAGGAAGCATTTTCAAAATGTAGCCAAATATTTAAAATATTATTTACCTAAGGTAAAGCTTTTGAAACTACTGTTCATTATGAATTCAGAAGATGGTAGACCAGAGTCTACCAATTTATCATAGTATGATTATGAGATCAGATTATGAAGATACACAATTTTGTTTTTAATTTGAATCTGTATAAAAGTTTAAGGCAAATTTAAAAATCCATCAAAATATGCTATTTATTGGGGTGCCTGGGTGGCTCAGTCGTTTAAGTGTCCGCCTTCAGCTCAGGTCATGATCGGGCTCCCTCTTCGGCGAGGAGTCTGCTTCTCCCTCTGCCCCTCACCCTGCTCATGTTAGCTCTCTTTCTCAAATGAATAAACAAAATCTTTTAAAAAAATTACTCTGTATTAAACTAAAGCAAAACTGCTGGAAACAATAACAGAGAATCCACAGAAATTATCCAGACTCTAGAAGCAGTACAGACAGTGATTAATCAAGTCATTAACATCTAGAATGTTTAAGTTATAATTCAGTACTAAAGGTAGTAAGAGCCAACAGGCAAGTATATTCCCCCTGCTGCCCAATACCGTGTTAGGTAAACCACACAACACTTATGCTGTCTAGATCAGTTCACTCAATTAGCTCTCTGGATCTGACAGAGCAGTTTCTTTCTAAACCCCTGGCTTCTTTGATATACCTGCTTTACTTAGGCTAGACGGCAAAGCTCATCTTATATCAAATTATGTACTCTTTTTTTTATCTTTTTATATGAAACTTTCTACAAAATTTAAAAATGAAAAAGACAAAAATGACAGCTGTAAAGTGGTAAAGTAGGATACTTCAAGCCACATCCTACCACAGAAATGCTTACAAAAATGACCCAAAACAGTCAAAATCAAGTTTGTTGAAACTCTGGAAAATACCTCATTTTTACATCAATGAAGAAAATGCTGAGTCAACAGAAGTTGACTTACGCACAGCACTTAAAGAATCTTTTATCAGAACATTAGCTAACATCAAGCTAAAGGACCTGAGAGATCACATACAACAACGAATACAGTCTTTACAAACGTAGTTTAGATAAGTCACTAAACAAACAACTACAACCCACACGAGCAACAAAAACATGAGAGGTGGAAGAATCTGACTTCATGATTACTACCTGTAAGAATATTAAAAATGTACAGTTTTCAAAAAAAATTATAAGGAATGTGAAGAAAGAAGAGTACGAACCAACAGCCAAAAAAAACCAAAAACAAACTATCCCTGAGGAAGCACAGAAATTGGAAATTACTAGACAGATTCTATATCAACTGTATTAAATATACTCAGAAAACTAAAGGAAATAATGAACATAGAACAACAAAAAGGAAAATGATTTCTCAACAAACAGAACATATTAATAAAGTGAAAGATGACATAAAAAGAAACCAAAAAGAAATTCTGGAACTGACGGTTATAACAATGAAAATGAAAAACTCACTGTAGGCTTTAATTACAGATTTGATCTTGTGAAAGAATCAGTAAACTTGAGGATAGGTAAACTGAGAGGAGCAGAAAGAAAAATCAGGAAAAGAAATGAAAGCCTAAGAGACCTGTGACACATCAAGGGTACCAACATATGCATAATGGGGGTCAAAGGTGAAAAAAAAAAAGAAATGAACTAAAAGAACATTTGAAAAATTAATGCCAGTAATGTCCCAATTTGATAAAAGACACTATCTACATATCCAAAAAGATCAATGGAATTCAAGTAGGATAAAGGCAAGGAATTTAACAGTGAAACACATTATAACCAATCTGTCAAAAATCAAAGTCAAAGAAATTATCTTGAAAGCAGAAAGAGAGAGAAGAAAAAAAGGAAGTTGTAACTTATTATAAGTCCATAAAAAGATTAATAGATTTCTTTTTTTTTAAAGATTTTTTTTTTAATTTTATTTATTTATTCATGAGAGACAGAGAGAGAGGCAGAGGCAGAGGGAGAAGCAGGCACCCTGCGGAGCAGGGAGCCCGATGCGGGACTCGTTCCCAGGACCCCAGGATCATGACCAGAGCCGAAGGCAGACGCTTAATGACTGAGCCACCCAGGCGTCCCAATAGCAGATTTCTTGTAAAAAAAAAAAAACCCATGGAGGTCAAAGGCAGTGAGATAACATTAATTTAAAGTGTTAAAAGAAAAAAACTTCCAACCAAGAATCCTGTATCTGGAAGAGTATCCTTCGGAAATGAAGAAGAAAGTAAAATATTCCAACCACAATGTTTGCAACATTAGCTAATAACAGGATGACAGACAGTAATTCAATGCTATGCAAAGAAATAAAGAATAGTGTAAAGTCAACTCCACAGACATATGGCAATATTGTTGTATTTTTATTCTTTTAACTTCACTTTTTTTATGTATATGATTAAAAAGAAATACATAAGATAATAATCATAAATCTATGTTAGTGGTAAACAATGTATAATAATGCAATTACTGAGAACACCATAGGGAGGAAGGAACAAACTATACTGGAGCAGAGTTTTGGTACACTGTTCAAACTAGGCTAGTATTCAAACTATACAGTTACATATTCAAGTTATTAACTGTAAAACTCAGGATAGCTGCCAAGAAAATAACTGGAATATATTCAGAAAAGGAAATGAGAATAAAATCAAAATGTTATTTTATAGTCAATTAAACACAAGAAAAATCAGTAACAAAACCATTAAATAAAAAAGATAAAAGAGAACTTCTGGTTTATAGTCCAACATGAAAGGCACTTGGATGCTGTCACTCCTGTCCTCACAGGAAAAGAGGTAAACAAACTGAGACTCACAAACTCTTCTTTGATTCACTAGACAACTGAGGTCTCAAGGAAAACTGCTGCCCACACAACTTTAGGGAAAAAAAGGTGGATATGGAGAATTATTGCTTACCAGGAGCAGAAGCCCTAGAACAAGAGCCTGCCAGAGGACCAGAGGAGCTAGTACCAGTAGGAAAAAAACTGCAACTTAGAATCTGTTGAAGCCTCACAATAAGAAAGCTCAAATATTAAAAAATTCCAGCTCACAGAGACCTCCACACTTTCATGAGTTTTGCCTCCATCGGTCCCAAGAGGCTCTCAGGGAGGGGACTGAAAACAAATCCCCTTGTGCTTCTAACATGAGGAAGAATAAAATAAACATTTTGAAATGCACCAAGAATATTCACTTGTCTTCAATAAAAGTTTGCCCTAAAGAGAGGTATTTTACCACAGCTTAAGCACCTTAAGGTTTACCGGAGTCTAAATGACCTTGCAGACTGGAAATATCCAACTCCAACTACCTATAGGCTTTCAGTGCAAACCAAGAAAGAGGAGGAAAAACACTGCTGAAGGTTTCACACCAAAGGTCTAAGCTGTCTAAAATCTTGAGATCTGGTTGTGGGGCGATAGGATGCTTTTGCTACCTCTACAAATTACCACCACATCAACAGGGTATCTTATAAACCAGGAGATTACAACAGGAGGATTTTAAATCCCATACCTTATTTAATAAGAAGACTTTAGGGAAACAACAAAGGAGACAAACACAAGGGTATCACAGAAATTTTTAGCCTCTGAAACCCATAGTTCTCATAAAAAGTAAATAGAGCCCAAATCCTAAAGAGCTAAATAAACAATATTATAATAAAACATACCTAACTCTGTTCTTACTATGAGGCACATAATGTCCAGTTTTCAAGAAAAACTTGCAAGAAATACTCAAAGGCAAAAAAGTTTCAAGAAACAGAGCAAGCGGGGTGTCTGGGTGGCACAGTTGGTTGGGCAACCAACTCTTGATTTCAGCTCAGGTCATGATCTCAGGGCCATGAGATCGAGCCCTGTATCAGGCTCTGAGCCCCTTGTGGAGTCTGCTTGAAATTCTCTCTCTCCCTCTTGACCTCTGCCCTTCCCCCTTCCACTCTCACCCTCTCTCTCTAAAACAAAATAAGTAAATAAAATCCTAAAAAAAAAAAAAAGAAAGAAAGAAAGAAACAGAACAAGCATTATAATCATACTCAGAAATGGAGAGACATTGACATTATCAGACTGGAAATTTAAAATACCTATGACAATATGCAAAGGGCTCTAATGGAAAAAGTAGACAACATGCAAGAACAGATGGGTAATTTAAGGAGAGAAATTAAAACTCTAAGAAAGAATCAAAAGGAAATGCCAGAATTAAAAACACCATAAAAGAAATGAATGGCTTCCATAAGCTCATCAGGAGATTCAATGTGGCTGAGGAGAGAATCAGAGTGGACTGAAGACTGAAGAATATCAGTGATCACTTCCGAATCTGAAAAGCAAAGTGAAAAAATGATGGGAAAAAAACAAACAGAAAAGAATTTCTAAGAACTGAACACTAACAAAAGCTACAATGTACATACAATAGGAATGAAGGAAAAGAATGAATGAAATGAAAGACTCTTTTTAGCAATAGTGGATGAGAATTTTCCAGTTGATGACCGACAAAAGCAGAGCTCCAGGAAACTGACAGACAACATGCAGAATAAATACTGAAAAATCTTCACAGGGGTATACCATATTCAAACTATAGAAAATCAAACGAAAAGAAAATCTTGAAAGAAGCAAGAGGGGGGAAAAAACTTCTTACTTATAGAGAAGGAAGGGTAAGATTTACACTGAGGATTCTGGGAAGGTGGCAGAGTAGAAGTCTCCCCTCATACACAACAATTTCAGTGGAATAATTTGTGTCATGTAACTGCTTTGGAATTCAGGAGTCTATGGAATTATGGCAATTTCCAAGAGAAGGCTTGTACAGCACGCTGTTAATTTCAGTCAATTCTGGCTCTTAGCACAGTAGTGGCTCCCCATCCAACATCCCAAGAACCATGGCAGGCAGCTGTGTGTGTATTCTTGAAATAGTCTGTACACAGCTTGTGGGAACCAAGATGGGGGAAATTAAAAAAAAAAAACAATCCTGACCTCCAAATATCAGATGTGTGCTTGATTTGCTCAGTGCTTCTTTCACAGAGATGCAGCTAAGAGGCAGGTGGCCATGACTGTTGCACTTCCTTCTGTGTCACAAGCCCCTCTCACACTAGCTGAGATGACTAACAGAAGACCAGAAGGGGCCAGTGCCCCTTTTTCACCTCATTTTTCTCCTTTTCCTTTTTGGGTAGCCAGACATTAAATAGTAGGGTATCCAAAAGCAACATTTATGGGAAAAATTAGGAAGTGACCATATATGCACAAAAAAGGTAAAAGAAAAGACAAGACCTGAGAGAACTTAAGTTTGTATCTCGCAAAGACCGTTGGCACAATTTAAAAAAATGAACAAAACAACAACAAAATAAACAAACCCTGGAAAAGGAGAAGAATCTGATTTCTACACTTACACTATTAGATTCGAGTGCCCGTGTTCAACAAATCATAAGACATATAAAGAAACAGTATGGTCCATTCAAAGGAAAAAAGTAAACCAATAGAAACTATCCCTGAAAAATACCTGATGTCAAGTTTACTGGACTAAGACTTTAAAACAACCTCCTGGAAGATGGGGAAAGAATTAGAGAAGATGTAGATAAACTCAAAATTATGTATGAACAAATGGAAATATTAATAAAGAGACAGGAAACCTAAAAAGAATTCTGGAGCGGCCAGGTAGAACTGAAGTGAAAAATTCACTACAGTGATCTGAAGGCAGATGTGATCAGGCAGAAGAAACAATCAGCCCACTTGAAAACAGAACATTCGAAATTATCAAATCTGAGGAAAAGAAAAAGACTGAGGAAAAGTGAGCAGAACCTAAGAAAATTTTTGAACATCATCAAATGGACCAAAATATACACTATGGGAGTCCCAGAAGGAAAGAGAGAAAGTATCAGAGCAATCATTTTAATAAACACTGGCTGAAAACTTCTCAAATTTGATGAAATCATGAATATAAACATCTAAGAAGCTCAACAAATACCAAGTAAGGTGAACTCAAAGAGACTTGCAGGAAGACACATTATAATGAAGCTTTTGAAAGACAAAGAATCATGAAAGCAGCAAGAAAGAAGTAATCTGTCTTATACAAAGGATCCTCAGTAAGATTATGAGCTGATCCAGCATCAAAAATTTTAGAGGCCAGATGTTATAGGCTGATATATTCAATGTGCTAAAAGTTGATTTTTGTTTGTTTGTTTGTTTAAGTATCAACCAAGAATCCTATAACATGCAAAACTGTCTTTTTAGAGTAAGGAAGATTCCTAGATAAACAAAAGCTAAGGGAGTTTGTTACCACTAGACCTGCCCTCCAAGAAATGCTCAAGGGAGTCCTGCAGGTGAAAGGGAAGGACACAAGACAGTAACTTGAAGCCCTATGAATAAAGATCTGGATAAAGGTAAGTATGTGAGTAATGCTAAAAGCTACTACTATTGTAAGATTGGATTCTAACAGCAATGTTTACATGATTTAAGAAGCTATTTAAAAACAATTAGTCTAAAAAGCTAGTATTACTATAACTTTGGTTCATAACTTCACACTTTACTTTCTGCATAATTTGAGACTAAATTCATTTAAAATAATTATATTGGGAGCAATTTATAAAGTCATAATTTTATGGCACTGACAATGGAAAAGGGTAGGAACAGAACTGTTAAAGCACACAAAAGACAAAGATACTATAAGAAAAGAATATTCTAGATCCATATCACTAATAAACACTGACGTAAAACTCAACAAAATACTAGCAAACTGAATTCAGGGGCATATTAACAGGATGATATACCATGATTAAGTGGGATTTATTAGCAGGATGCAAGGATAGATCAACATATAAAAATCAATCACTGTAAGACACCACATTAACAGAATGAAGGGACCAAACCCTCACATGACCATCTCATTTGATGCAGTAAAGTCATTTTACAAAATTCAACACCCTTTCATGGAAAAAAATACTCAACAGTGCAGAAACAGGAGGAAAATCCTACCATATAATGAAAGACACACATATATATAATCAGTAGCCAATATCACATTCAGTGGTGAAAGACTAAAAGCTTTTCCTCCAAGACCAGGTTCAAAACAAGGATGTACACTTTTGCCATTTCTATTCAACGAAGTACTGGAAGTTCTAACCAATGCAGTAAGGCAAGAAAGAGAAATAAAAAGTATCCAACTGGAAAAGACGTAAAATTATTTCTGTTCACAGATGATGTTACATTTTATGTAGGAATAAAGATTCCATAAATAAAACTGTACAAACAAATTCAGCAAACTTGCCAGATA
Source organism: Neomonachus schauinslandi (assembly GCF_002201575.2). Taxonomy (NCBI): domain Eukaryota; kingdom Metazoa; phylum Chordata; class Mammalia; order Carnivora; family Phocidae; genus Neomonachus; species Neomonachus schauinslandi. The sequence goes on from NC_058414.1 coordinate 4,053,005, forward strand.
CAAAGTCAGCTGCGTTTCTATATACTACAACCAACAGCCTGGAAAAAAAAAAAAAAAAATAACTTCATTTATGATAGCATCAAAAAAAAAAAAAAAAAAACCACCTAGGAATTAACTTAACCAAGGAGGTGAACTACTTATACCATGAAAATTACAAAGCATTGCTGAGAAAATAAAGAAGACATAAATGAATGGAAATGTGCCCATGTTCACAGATTGGAAGACATAATATTATTAAGGTATTAATACTATCCGAAGCTATCTATGGATTCAATACATTCCCTACCAAAATCCCGATGTCCTTATCTGGCAGAAATGGAAAACCAGATGCTAAAAACCATGGAACTGCATCTGACTTCAAATAGGCAAAGCAATGTTGAAAGAAGAACAAAATCAAAGACTTGCATTTCCAAATTTCAAATCTCACTTTACAAAGCTACTATCAAAACCTTCTGAGCAAAGAAGCAGTGTGGTACTATAATAAGGACAGGTTACACAGAAAAATGAAATAGAGGAGTCCAGAAATAAACCCATATGTCTGTGGCCAGCTGACTTTCAACAAGGGTGCCATTACAATTCAATGGGGGAGACCACAGTCTCCAAAAAATGCAGCTGGGACAACTCAACATCCACACTTCAGTGAAGACTGGACCCATATTTCACAGTATTTAAAAATAAATTACCTTAAAATCAATCTTTGACCTAAATGCAGAGGTAAAACTTGAAAATTCTTAAAACAAAGGAGTATACAAAAAGATCAATAAACAAGTTTACACTTCAAGGAAAAAGAAAGAATAAAAACAACACCACCACCACTTGTCCCAACATTAGAAAAAAGGAAATAATAAAAAAGCAGATGTCTTCTTTGGAAAAATGTTTGTTCATGCCCATTTTTTGGATTGGATTATTTTGGATTATTTGGTTTGGGGGTTCAGTTTTACAAGTTCTTTATATATTGTGGATACTAAACCTTTATCAGATCTATCATTTGCAATTATCTTCTCCCATTCCACAGGCTGTCTTTTAGTTTTGTTGATTGTTTCCCTTGCTGTGCAAATCTTTTTTAAGTCCCAGTAGTTTATTTTTGCTTCTGTGTCCCTTGCCTCAGGAGACAAATCCTGAAAGAAGTTGCTACAACCAATGTCAAAGAAGTTACTTCCTGGGTTCTCTTCTAGGACTTTATACTTTCAGGTCTCACATTTAGGTCTTTAATCCATTTTGATTTTATTTTTGTGTATGGTGTAAGAAAGTGGTCCAGTTTCATTCTTTTGCATGTAGCTGTCCAGTTTTCCCAACACCATTTGTTGAAGAGATGAAGAGACTGTCTTTTTCCCGTCGGACATTCTTTCTTGCTTTGTCGAAGATTCATTGATTGTATAGTTATGAGATCATCTCTGGGTTTTCTAATCGGTTCCACTGATCTGTGTCTGTTTCTGCACCAGTACCACACTGTGTTGATCACCACAGCTTTGCAATAGAACTTGAAGTCCAGAATTGTGATGCCTCCAAGCTTTGCCTTTCCTTTGCAAGACTGTTTTGACTCCCTGGGGTCTTTTGTGGTTCCATACAAATGTTAGGATTGTTTGTTTTAGTTCTGTGGAAAATGTAGTTTGGTATTTTGATAGGGATTGCATTGAATGTATAGACTGCTCCGGGTAGTATAGACATTTTAACAATATTTATTCTACCAATCCAGGGGGGAGGTTGGCGGGGGGCCGGTTAAATGGGTGATTGGGATTAAGGAGTGCACTTGTCATGATGAGCACAGGGTGATGGAGGGAAGTGCTGAATCACTAGGATGTACACCTGTAACTAATGTAACTATAGGTTAACTACCTGGAATTAAAATCTCACAAAAATTGAAGCAGAAATAAATGAAAGAGGGAATAGGAAAAACAGAAATTATTAACAGAAACGATAGCTGGTTCTTTGAAAAAATTAAAAAATTGGTAACTTTTAGCTAGATAAGCAAGAAAAAAGAGGCTCAAATAAGTAAAATGACAAGTGAATAAGGAGACATTACAACTGATCCACAAAAATACAAAGGAGCATTAGAGACTGCTGTGAATAACAATATACCAAAAACTTGACAACCTGGAAGAAATTAGTATATGTATACTTTTTAAAGAATTTATTTATTTACTTTAGAAAGAAAGAGAGTGAAGTGAGGGGAGAAGCAGGGGCAGAGAGGGAGAGAGAAAGAGAGACAGAGTCTCAAGAACACTTCACACTGAGTGCAGAGCTCAATATGGGACTCCATCTCACAATGCTAAGATCATGACCTGAGACGAAATCAAGCTTGACTGACTGAACCACCCAGGCATCCCAGAAATGGGTACATTCTTAAAACACACAACCTACCAGGACCGAGTCATGATAAAATAGAAAATATGAACAGATCAATAGCAAGTAGAGACTGAATTAGTCCCCAAAAGAAAAATCCCAGAACCAGGTATCTTCAGTGGTGAATTCTGCCAAATATTTTCAAAAAACTAATGTTAATCCTTCTCAGACTCTTCCAAATTATTGAAGAACAGGTAACATGCCCAAACTCATTGTGCATGGCCTGATACCAAAGTCAGATAAGGACGTTACAAGAAAACTACAGACCAATATCTCTATAGACCTATATCTCTACGTACAGACCAATATATAATGAATATAGAAGGAAAGATTCTCAACAAAATACTAGCAAACCAAATTCAGTAGCACATTAAAAGCTTCACACCCTATGATCAAACAGGATTCATCCCTGGGATGCAAGGATGGTTCAACATATGCAAATCAACAACTGTGATGTATCACATTAACAGAATGAAAAATAAAATCCCATGATCATCTCAACTGATGCAAAAGTATTTGACAAAATTCAATAGCCATTCACAATAAAAACCCCTCATAAATTTGGTATAAAGGAAAGTACTCCAATATAATAAAAGCCATATATGACAAGCCCACAGCTAACACCATACTCAATGATAAAAAGTTGAAAGATTTTCCTCTAAGATCAAGAACAAGATAAGGGTGCCTACTCTCACCATTCCAATATAATAGTATTAGAAGTCCTAGCCCGAGCAATCAAGCAAGAGAAAGAAAGAAAAGGCATTTGAATCAAACACAAATAAGTAAAACTGTCTCTGTCTGTAGATGATGTGATCTTATATATAGAAAACCCCAAAGACTCCACTAAAAAACTTGTCAGATCTTATAAATCAATCTAGTAACCTTGTGGGACATAAAATCAACATACAAGTATCAATTGCATTTCTATACAATAACGGCACATCACCTTAAAAGAAATAAAACAATCCCACTTATAATAACATCAAAAATAATAATATGCTTAGGAATAAATTTAAACAATAAGGTAAAAGATCTGTACACTGAAAATAGTAAGATATTGATAACGAAAACTGAAGACTCACAAATAAATAGAAAGATATCCCATGTTCATGAATTTAAAGATTCAACATTGTTAAAATGTCCATACAACCCAAAGCAATCTATGGATTCAATACAATCTTTATCAAGATTCCACCAGCATTTTTTACAGAAATTTAAAAAAATACTAAAATTCTTATGGGACCACAAAAGACCCTGAATAGCCAATGTGTTTCTGAGAAAGAGGAAAACTAGAAGCAGTACACTTCTAATTTAAATGTATATTACAAAGGTATAGTAATCAAAACAGTATGGTACTGGCATAAAAACAGACACAGATCTATGGAAGAGAAATGAGAGCCCAGGAAATAAACCCATCCATATAAGGTCAAAGGAGCCAAGAATACTCAATGGAGAATAGGTAATCTCTACAATAAATTGTACTGGGAAAACCAAAGTCAGTCACATGCAAAAGAATGAAACTGGACTCCGATCTCACACCACTCACAAAAATTAATTTGAATTGGATTAAAGATTTAAATGTAAGACAAACCATAAAATTCCTAGAAGAAAACATACAAGAATGCTCCTTGACAGTGACCATGCCAATGACTTTATGAATAGGACACCCAAAGCACAAACAATGAAAACAAAAAACATGTGGAACTACATCAAACTAGAAAAGTTCTTCACAGTAAAAGAAACAATTGTGTGTGTGTGTGTGTGTGTGTGTATCCATACACAATGAAACAGTATTTAGCCATGAAAATGAAGGAAATTCTGCCATTTGCAACAAAGTGGATGAACCTTGAGGTTATTGTGCTAAGTGAAATAATTCAGACAGAGAAAAATAAATACTTATGATCTCACTTATACATAGAACAGACAAAAGCCACTCACAGGAAGAGAACTGATTGGTGGTTGCTGGGGTAGCAGGTGGGGCCTGAGGGAAATGGATAAAAGTAGACAAAGGGTATAAACTTTATATATATTTGTACATACACACACACACACACACACACATGAAATCCTTACATTGTACTTCTTAAACTTACATACTGTTATATGCCAATTATTTCAATAAAGCTGGAAAGAAAATAAAAATTGGGCAAAGGACTTGAATATACTTTTCTCCATAAAATATACACAAATGGCCAAGAAGTACATGAGATGTTCAACATCATTAGTCATTAGAAAAATGCATATCAAGCCCACAATGCCTCATTTCTATTGTATATCATATCTTTTCTCTCATGGGTTCAACTTTACTTTCAAGGTCTTCTAAGGACTATTAAATGCCTATTAATAGCACCTATTAAACACACTGGGTACAAAGACCTCATAATTCTTATGAATGCTAATAGTGAGTCCTTGAAGAGCTAAAGAAAGAGTCTAACTGTGATACTTTGTCTCAGGGGCTACAGACTCACGTCCAAAATTTTTCTGAAGAGGGAGAAAAGTAGTAAAGAAGATAAAAGACAGTGCAAATGGGGTTTAACTCTTGTTTTTTCTCCTGTAAAGCTTCACACCTCTCAGTTGCGTCTAAAAATTCAATCGCTGACGGCCAAAAAACCAAACCAAAAAAAACCCCAAAAAACAAAACAAAACAAAAAACCAAAACCCAGAAAATTGGAGAAATGGGTGGGTACAATCCAACATCAGCAGCAGAGGAATCAAGGACAGAGTAAGGAGGAAAGGAAAACAGCAAGCAGTATCATTTGAGATGGAAAGAGGATGGAGTCCTATTGCCAGGGGGACCCAATAAAAACATATGGACAGTTATTCCACAGTGTTCATTCATCAACAGGCCCTTTATAAATATACATAGAGGTACAAAATCAATTCTTTGTTTTCAAGAAAACCTTGGGCCTCCACTCTGCGCTGTTATTAGGAAAAGCACAGTAAGCTGTTAAAATGGTCCCTCTGGTCTATAATATTAACCCATGTTACTAGAATCAGGTGCTTTTACAAATTAAATCTTTGTAACAGCTAAGTATCAAGATAGGCATTTCTTTATACCAAATTCTATTCTCTAGTAAATTACCACAGCAAGGTTGAGTTATTTGAGAGTGCCAACATTTCATTAAGTACGAGAATCAGTAGAATTTTATTTTGGGGCCTATCAGAACTACGTCAAAGCAGAGAACATGAAACATATTCAGAGCTATAACGTTTATTTTCAAAAAATGCTGCACGTAATTCACATGTCTTCAAAATTTGCTTTTTGTTTTCAATTCGTTCTCTTTAAAGAATTATATATACTTACCTGAAAATGTAAAGAACAATTCATTTTGCAAACCAGCTCTTTGCATCTTAACACGATGGCATTCCGACTTCAGTAAAGAAACTTCACATGAAAGGTCAAGAACCAATTTGCTTAAAATCTGAAGAAGTTTCTTCTCAAAAGAAATGTTATAGATACTATTGCAGGGAGCTGCATGATATCGAGCTGTGAACTGGTAATAATAATGAGGCTCACGATAAGCTGCAAAAAATTAAGGAATAACACAAAAGTGGTCATTTAAACAATTAAAATATATTGCAACTACTAAAAAGAAATCATTACTTGGAGTAAGTTCATAATGTTCTTATATCCATCCTGCGGAAACTGAGGGATACAGGGATTGTGTCACATGCCCAATGCCTATGGAATAAAAACTAAGATTCTGGGTGCCTGGGTGGCTCAGTCGCTTAAGCGTCCAACTCTTGATTTCGGCTCAGGTCACAATCTCAGGGTTGTGAGGTTGAGCCCCTATCAGGATCTGCGATCAGCAGAGAATCTGCTTGAGTCTCTCCCTCTCCCTCTGCCCTTCCCCCCTACTTGCTCACGTTCACTCTCTCTTCCTCTCTCAAAAATAAATAAATCTTTAAAAAAAAAAAATCAAAACTAAGATTCTAACCAAGAAGCCTGCCCCATACACAGTCTGTGCCCTTAACCAATACAATATTCTTCCTCAAACTTAGGAATGAAATTTCTCAAAGTTTAAATATTCATTTTAAAATAAACAACAGGGTGCCTGGGTGGCCCAGTCAGTTAAGCGTCTGCCTTCGGCTCAGGTCATGATCCCGGGGTCCCCGGATCGAGTCCTGCATCGGGCTCCCTGCTCAGCGGGGAGTCTGCTTCTCCCTCTGCCTGCCGCTCCCCCTGCTTGTGCTCTCCCTCTCTGTGTCAAATAAATAAATAAAATCTTTGGGGCGCCTGGGTGGCTCAGTCGTTGAGTGTATGCCTTCGGCTCAGGTCATGATCCCAGAGTCCTGGTATCGAGCCCTGCATCGGGCTCCCTGCTCTGTGGGAAGCCTGCTTCTCCCTCTCCCACTCCCCCTGCTTGTGTTCCCTCTCTTGCTGTCTCTCTCTGTCAAATAAAATCTTTAAAAAAACAAATAAAAAAATAAATAAAAAATAAATAAATAAAATCTTTAAAAACTAACTAAATAAACAATAGTCCTGTAATTACCAACTATAGGCAGAAACTAGTATGTTTCTCATAAATCTACCAGTTTTACTGAGTTCCATTACAATATCTGAAACTGAGAACATTTTTTTCTAACCATTTTAAAATCTCACCGAAATGATAGGGAAAATATAAAAATGGTAAGAAATCCATAATAATTATATACATATTATGTAACCACATTCTCTGATACAATGACATCAAAATAAAAATCAACAATGAAAATCTGTCAAACATTTTAAAATAAAATACTACTATATAACAAATGGCATATACCGTAAAGTAATGATGATTGAAAATATTATTAAAACAATTATAGTAACATGACATGACAGTTGGAGAAACAGTACAGCCCACTTCCCAATGAAAGTGATGTCAATTGTTTTTAGAAGACAACCATTTATAACCTCTGGAAATGGTCCTAATGTAAGCAGAAAGAGATAGGGGTTCCCGGAAAAAGAAAGACATAGCTTTCTGGGCATAAGAAAAGTGATTTCAGGCCCCGGCCGTCTTAGGAAAGCTTATAAGAATGAACAGCCTGTACTAGACCAGGAGACAGCCTAATCATACCAGGAACAATAAATTAGTGATAAAATTTCCAGTGCTAGTTAGTTATGACAACTATCTCAATTAATTATGAGCAGACAGCAGTTCACCGCATTTTATTCTATCACCGCTCTTTAGAAGAATCTGTGCTAAAACTTCAAAGCTGCAAAAGAGCTGAGAGATCTAGTCCAAGCCATTCACTTTGTGGACTTGCACACTATTGCTCAGGGAACGCAAAGGGATTTAAGCACATTCTTTTGGGTGAGAGTAGGGGAAATGAGGCACCACCCAGGAGGTGAAATGACATTTGCCAGGAACACAATCCTCGACCACCCCACGGGCTGTCGGCTGAGGCCCTGGTTGGGGAGGAAGAAGTGTGTACGAATTAGGGAAGGCTAAATATTTTCTTGTAGTAACCAGAGCCAGCAAATGGTCATCAACTATTATTTACTACTTTTCTGATAACAGAAATAATCTTTGTGGAAGGACAAACAAAAAATTTGTTAAGCAAACAAACAACCATACCAACTCCCAGTGCTGATTCAAAAGTGAAGTCTGGCCTGACACACACCCGTGAGTTACCTTCGTAGGATCTAAACCCCTCTGAGCACTCAGACTCTGGACCCACCAGAGCCAGAGACCTAATGACGCCCACCCCTACTGGCCCTCGGGACGTTGACCTGGACTCTGCCACCCTAAGACGACTTTTTGCCCAACTCCAACCTGTATTCCCCCTTGAGCAAGCCCTGTCATAAATATGGATGCACCCTCAGCCAAAGCTTCCCCAATTTTATTGTTCTAGGAGACACTGCTGTGGGAAAGATCCCTGATGTTCTCCTTACTCATTCCAAGCAGAACCTTCCCTTTTCCTATTCTTTGGCTCGGTTGTGTCTTTGGGCTCCACACCCACCAAGGGGGGAACTGAGTTTGGGGTAACACTAGGGCAAAGAAAAAAGGGAAAAAGCATTTGTTCCAAAAATCTACTAAAAGTCAGTAAGAACAGTGAGAGTCTGAGGAGTTGAAGCCAGACCTCCCTCCCCCGCTCCCTCCCCTCAGCTAGATGGAAACTCCACCACAGACTAGTGCAGACAGGAATGCAAGGCGCCCTCTTCCCCCAGCTCCCAGACAGCAGCCTCCCAGGAGGGGCAGGAGGTCAGCATTTCCCCTGCTGACCAGAGCTACCTGTTGCTGAAGTGAACTTGCAGGTGATACGGTGGAGAGGGGATGACTCCCTTCGTCCAGTTATCAGCACTTTGCGAGACAGAGGCTCAACACTGGCTGCAGCAATGCTGAGAATCCTGGGACCCTCACAGCCCTTGCCCAGTTTATGGTATGAGGGGGTCCACACCAGGAGCAGCAAACGGAGGAGTCCCAGGGATGCCACTGCTACCCCTCCACCAAGCGCTAAGCAACTAGAGCAGGGTGGCACTCAGCGGGAGCACACCACTGTCCCCACCCTCAGCCCAGGGGCTGCGGGTCAGAGAATTTGCCAAAGGGGGGAGGCAGGCTGTAGAACACAGAGCTCCGAATCTTTTCTCAAAGGAACAGAAACCACTTGAGATACAGTGCAGGGAAGTTTGAACCTCAGGGTAGTCTCAAAAACAGCAGAGGTCAGGGGCGCCTGGGTGGCTCAGCCTTTAAGCGTCTGCCTTCAGCTCAGGTCATGATCCCGGGGTCCTGGGATCAAGCCCTGCGTCCGGCTTCCTGCTCTGCAGAGAGCCTGCTTCTCCCTCTCACTCTGCCTGCCGCTCTGCCTACTCTATCTCTCTGTCAAATAAATAAAATCTTAAAAAAAAACAAAACAAAACAGCAGAGGTCTTGTGAAAGACAACTGGGAAAACTTTCATAGATTCATTGGATATATAGGTGAATAAGAGCCTGCCTAGTTTGTCAGAGAGCAACACTGGAAAAGTCAGCTGGGAGGAGCTATCCTGGGGTCAGAAAAAATCTCAAACACTGACCTGGGAAATATCCCTTCAAAGGAACCCAAATTTAACTGGATCAGTCTTCAGAGGAATTTATGCCCAGGGCATTATTAAAAACAAAAGATCCATTGTACTGCTGTGGGTACACCCACGCTGCACCTTCCTAAAACAAACAAGGGTGGGTGGGGGGGTGGGCGTGGGGTATCTTCATGTTATGGTGGGTGAGGAGTGAACTTCACAGAAATGATGTAGGCACTTGCTCAGCAAATAAACATGAAATAATTATCACAAGCCTGGGGAGGGCAGGGGTGTGGGTCACTACCCAGAGTTCCTATGCTATCTAAAAAGTTCAGTTTCTGGAAAAAATTTGAGTCAAGCAAGGAAACAGGAAAGTATGACTCATGTACTGGAAAAGCTAGGGAACAGTAACCACTTGTGAGAATGATCAGATATGGGATTTAAAAGATAAGTATTTCAAAGCATTCATCATAAATATGTTAACACAGGCACCTAGGTGGCTCAGTTAGTTGAGCATCTGCAGTTTTGGCTCATGTTGTGATCTCAGTGTCATGAGATCGAGCCTCATGTCAGGCTCCACACTGAGCACGGAGCCGGCTTGGGATTCTCTCTCTCTCCCCCTCTGCCCCTTCCCCTGGCTCACGCACATAAAAAGAAAGAAAAGTTAAAATAACTAAAGGAAATTATGATTAAAGACGGAAGGCATAATGACAATCTCACATCAAATAGGGAATATCTATAAAGTAAGAATTATAAAAAATGAACCACGTGGACATACTGCAGTTGAAAAATGAAAACACTGAAAGGAGAAATGGACCAAGGGGCTCAGCAGATGTGATCTGGCCAAAAAATGAATCAGCTAAAAGAAGTTCTTCAGACTGAAAGAACATGACCTAAGTCAATAATGTGAATCCACACCAAAAAATAAAGTGCTCCAGTAAAGGTAATTATGTAATTATGAAGACAGTGTAAGTGCTTATTTCTTCTACTTTTTTTCTCTTTCCAGATTTAAAAAGCAGTTGTATCAAAGAATCTGTATACAAGGTACCATTGGTCCCCATGTATGGGGCTACAAAAATGACTACAGATGGTAACTTGATACATGGGAGCAAATGAAAAAAATAAAAAATGATCAACAAGACGACAGATAAAACCTATAAACATACACCCTCTCGCCTTTCTATTTCTGGCTTCTCAGAAACTATATGAAACTATATAAAATAATAACTATGTATTGTTAGTTGTGTAACATTTACAAATATAACATGTACAATATTAATACCACAAAAAGCAGGAAAAAGGAATATATATACATAAGAGTAACATTTCTATAACTCACCGGAATTAAGTTAGTATAAATGTCAAGGTGACTGTGATAGGTTAAAATATATGTGGTATGTATCAGAATGGTCAATAAAGGAATAACTCAAAAATATATAGTGAAAAATCATTAAATAAATTAAAATGCCACATTAGAAAATGTGCATTTACTTCAAAAGAATTAATGAAAAATAGAGGAACATTCATGAAACAAGAAATAAAACAATAGTGTATATCTAATTATATAAAAATAATGTGAATGAATGATACTATCTAATCAAAAGGCAGAAACTGAAACTGGATTGAAAAAGCAGTATCAACTATTTGGTGTCTACATGAGCCACACACTACATTAAAAGATACAAATAAATTGAAAGTAATAAAGTGAAAAATGATACACTGTGCATACAGCAACCACAAGAAAGCAGAAGTGGCTATACAATTATCAGGCAAGATAGACTTTAAAAGAAAAAAAAAAATATTCCTACAAAGAGGAACATTTTATTAAGATAAAAAAGACAATCCCTCAATTATAAACACAGACACACCTTAGAACAAAGCACCAAAATGAAACAAAACCTGACAGAAATAAAAAAAAGAAATCAACAACTTAACACTATTAGTTAAGAGACGTCAATGCCATGCTTACAATAATAGAACAAACAGGAAGAAGAACAACAAAGAAATAGAAGACTTGAGTAATGTGACGAACCAAACAGAACCAACAGGTATCTACAGAACTCTCCACCCAACAGAAGCAGAATATACCTTTTTCTCAAGTGCTCATAGCACATTCTCAAAGATGTTGCATATTCTAAGCTACAAATCTCAATAAACTTAAAAGGATTGAAATACAAAGTATTTTCTCTGACTACAATGGAATAAAATTAGAATAACAAAAAGAAATTTGAGAAATTCACAGCAGAAACTAAGAGATGGACACTTAACCAACTGTGCCACCCAGGTGTGCCAAATTCTAGAAAACATTTAAAGAATTGTTAACCATTCTTAACTCTTCCAAAATCAGATGAAGAAAAACTTCCCAATTCATACTATGAGACCAGTATTACCCTGACAGAAAAAACCACACAAAAAATTTATCACAAGAAATCTATGGATCAATCTCTTATGAATATAGATGCGAAAACTTTTAACAAAACACTAGCAAACTGAATCTTGCAGGGTACTGAAAGAATCATACATCATGACCAAGTGGGATTTATCCCAGAAATTCAGCGTTGGTTTAACATTTGAAACCCAATGAATGTAATACACTATGAAATAAAAACCACATAATTATCTCAATGGAGGAAAAAAAAAAAAAAAAACTTGACAAAATCCAACAATGTTCCATATGTACACACATAATTAACAAACTTGGAATAGGAAACTTCCTCAACCTAATCAAAAGCACCTACATAAAAACCACATCTAATATCACATTTACAAGCAAGGCAAGAATGTCTGCTTTCACCATTCTTATTCAGCAAAATACTGGAAGTCCATTCACCACAGTAAGAAAAACAAGGCATACAAATTGAAAAAAAAAAGAATAAATAAAACTGTCCCTATGTGTTTATGACATGACTGTCTCACAAAGAATCTACAAAATAAAAAGATTCTAGAACTGTTAAGTAACCCTAACAAGATGACAGATTATAAGATTAAGACACAAATAATAAATCATTAGTTATGTATTAACAATAGACATGTGGAATCCAAAATTTAAAACCTAATACCATCCAAAATTGTTTCAAAAAACAAAGTAATATACTTAGGTATGTACTTAACATGTACATAAAAGAAATAAGAATAGATTAAGAAATAACAGATAAAAGAAATTAAGACCTAATTAAATGGAGGTATACCATGTTCATGAATTGAAACACTCACTATAGTAGAGGTGACAATTTTCCCCCAAACTTATCTATAGAGTAAATGTAATCCCCATAGAAATTCCAGCAGGACATTTTGTAGATATATTCAAGATTATTCTAAAATTCATATGGAAAGGGGAAGGCCCGGAAAACATAAAAACAATCTTCATAAAAAAGAATAGTGGGAGGAATCACTCTACTTGGTATTGAATGTTTCCAGATAGCTGTATTAACTAATAGTGTGGTACTGGCAGAGATACAGACCTATTGATCAATGGAAGAAATGAGAGAACCCAGAAATAGACCCCCACAAATATTCTCAACTGGTTTTTGACAAAGGTACAAAAACAATTCATCAAAGGAAAAACAGACTTTGCAAGAAATAAAGCTGGCATAACTGCATGTCCATACATAAAAAGTTAAAACCTCATACCTTATAGAAAAATTAACTGAAAATGTGTGACATTAAAAGTAAAACTGTAAGACTTTAGAAAAAATAGGAGAACATCTTTGCCTATGGCTAGGCAAAGAATTCTTAGACTTGATACCAAAAGTATGATTAATAACCAAATTTGATAAACCAGACCTTATGAAATTGAAAAACTTTGGCTCTGCAAAACTACTACAAATTATAAGACATTAAGGAGAGAAACTGAAGAAGACAAATAAATGGAAAGATAGTCCATGTATGTGTATTTTAAGAATTAACATTGCTAAAATGTTCACACTACCCCAATCAATCTGATTCAATAAAATCCTTATCAGAATTCCAGTGGCATTTTTTACAGAAATAAAACAATCCTAAAATTTGTATGGAACCACAAGACTCCAAATAGCCAAAGTAATCTTGAGAAAGAACAAAGCTGGAGGCATCATGCTCCCTGATTTCAAACTCTATTATGAAGCTACAGTAATGAAAAAAGTATGGTATAGAGACAGATAAATGGAAGAGACTAAAGAACCCAGAAATAAATCCACATATACACAATTAATTTACAAAAAAGGAGTGAAGAACATGCAATGATGGAAAGGACAGTCTCTTCAATAAATGGTGCTGGGAAAACTGGACCACCCATAGAAGAGAGTGAAACTGGACCACTATCTTACACCATACACAAGAATTAACTCAAAATAGATTAAAGAACTGAATGTAAGACCTGAAACCATAAAACTCCTAGAAGAAAATATAGGTGACAAGCTCCTTCGCAATTTTTCTAATCTGACACCAAGAATAAAAGCAACAAAAGTAAAAATAAACAAGTGGGACTACATGAAACTAAAAAGCTTCTGCACAACAAAGGAAACAATCAACAAAATAAAAAAAGGTAACTTACTAATAGAAGAAAACTTTTGCAAATCATGTATCTGGTAAGCAGTTAATAACCAAAATATATGAAGACCTGAGACAACTCAACAGCAAAAAACACAAACAATCCAATTAAAAATGTGCATAAGATTTATGTAAACATTTTTCCAAAGAAACACAGCTGGCCAACAGGTACATGAAAAAAAATATTCAACATCAGTATCTGGGAAATGCAAATCAAAACCACAATTTTGAGATACCACCTCACACCTGTTAGAATGGCTAGTATTGGGCGCCTGGGTGGCTCAGTTGTTAAGCATCTGCCTTCGGCTCAGGTCATGATCCCAGGGTCCTGGGATCGAGTCCCACATCGGGCTCCCTGCTCGGCAGGAAGCCTGCTTCTCCCTCTCCCACCCCCCTGCTTGTGTTCCTGCTCTTGCTCTCTCCCTCTGTCAAATAAATAAATAAAATCTTTAAAAAAAAAAAAAAAAGAATGGCTAGTATCAAAGACAGAAACAACATGTGTTGGTGAGGATGTGGAGAAAGGGAACCTTCATGTACTGCTGGCGGGCATGCAAACTGGGGCAGCCGCTGCAGAAAACAGTATGGAAGTTCTTCAAGAAATGAAAATTGAAATACCATATGACCCAGCAATTCCACTTCTGGATTTATCCCCCATAAAAGCACTAATGCAAAAAGATATCTGCACCCCCGTGTTCAATGCTGCACTACTTACAACAGCCAAGATAAGGAAACCGTGTCCACTGACGGTTGAATGGCTAATGAAATCTTGGGATTTGAGTGTATGTGCACATGTGTGCATAAATGTGGCAACATGGATGGACTTTGAAGGCATTATACCAAGTGAAATAAATCAGAGAAAGACAAATACTGTATAATTTCTCTTATATGTATAATCTTTAAAAAAAGAAAGGAAAGAAAAGCTCACAGATACAGAGAACAAATTGGTGGTTGCCACAGGCAGGTAGTGAAGGGTAGAAAAAATAGATGAGGGGATCAAGAGGTTAAAAAATTAAAAATTAAAAAAATATATTCTGGATCCCCTCCCTTTGGAAAAAAAACTCTCATTAAGACACTGAAAAGATATAGACTAGAAGAGAATATTTGCAAATAACAAAGCCTACAAAAGAATATAGAAATATGTATTTTTGAAAAAAAAACTCAAAACAATAGTAACATATCAAACAAACCAATTAGAAAATGGGCAAAAGATATCAACAGACATTTCACCAAAGAGGGTGTACAGATGGTAGATATGCTCATAAATTATGTTCAACGTCCATAGACATTAGATAAACACTAATGAAAACCACAATGAAATATCACTTCACACCCATTAAAATGGTTACGTTAAAAGATAATGACACCAAATACCGGAGAGGACATAAGAGAAGCTGCTGGTCAGAACGTAAACCAGCAGAGCCACTGTGGCAAAGAACTTGCCAATTTCTTGTAAA
Organism: Neomonachus schauinslandi; assembly: GCF_002201575.2. Classification (NCBI taxonomy): domain Eukaryota; kingdom Metazoa; phylum Chordata; class Mammalia; order Carnivora; family Phocidae; genus Neomonachus; species Neomonachus schauinslandi. The sequence continues at coordinate 4,068,308 of NC_058414.1, forward strand.
ACTAATATGTAACTACCACACTTTGGACATTTATCCCACAGATATAAAAACCTGTATCTACACAAAAAACTATACACACAAGGTTCATAGCAACTTTATATGTTATAGCCCCAAGCCTCAAACAATCCAGATGTTCTTCAGTGTGTGAGGCGTTAAACAGATGTGACACATCTATACTGCGGAATACAGCTCAGAATAAAGAGAATGAATGATAAATGCACACAACAGTGTAGATGAATTTCCAGAGAATTAAGTCAAATGAAAAAAGCCAATCCCATGAAATTATATACTATGTTCCTGTACTTATATAATAATTTGGGGATGATGAAGTTATAGAATTGGAGAAGAATGCGGTTGTCAGTCATGATGAGGTGGTAAGAGGGAAATGGGTTGAGTCTAAAAGAACCCAGGGGCGCCTGGGTGGCTCAGTTGGTTAAACATCTGCCTTTGGCTCAGATCATGATTCCAGGGTGCTGGGATGGAGCCCCGCATCAGGCTCCCCGCTCAGTGGGGAGTCTGCTCCTCCCTCCCCCTCTGCCCCTCCACCCCGGCTTGTGCTCTCTCTCTCTCCTGCTCACTCTCTCTGTCTCTCAAATAAATAAGTAAAACCTTTAAAAAAGGAAAAAAAAGACAACCCAAGTATACTTCTGTTGCTGGTGTTGCTATGTATCTTTTTTTTTTTATTATTATGTTAATCCCCATACATTACATCACTAGTTTTTGATGCAGTGTTCCATGATTCATTGTTTGTGTGTAACACCCAGTGCTTGAGCAATTCAGTACGTGCCCTCGTCAATACCCATCTTTTTTTTTTTAATTTTATTTATTGATTTGAGAGAGAGAATGAGATAGAGAGAGCATGAGAGGGGGGAGGGTCAGAGGGAGAAGCAGACTCCCTGCTGAGCAGGGAGCCCGATGTGGGACTCGATCCCAGGACTCCAGGATCATGACCTGAGCCAAAGGCAGTCGCTTAACCAACTGAGCCACCCAGGCGCCCCTCAATACCCATCTTAACTGCAGCAGTGGATACAGGAGAACACACCTGTGACAAACCTTAAGAGAATTAAATACACACACACACACACACAAAGGAGTACTATAAAATTGGAGGAATCTGATTAAGATTGGTGTACTATATAAACTTAGTATCTTGGCCTGATTATGTACTCTATGTTCACAAGATGTCACTATGGGGGGAAGCTGAGTAAAGTATACATGGGATCTCTGGATTATATTTTGCAACTATACATGAATCTACAATTACCTTGAAATAAAAAGTTTAATTAAAAAAACACAGGCCATGGGTGGCTCAGTCGGTTAAGTGTCTGACTCTTGATTTTGGCTCAGGTCACGATCTCATTTAACGTGACCGTGATTTAACGCCTCACACATTGAAGATCTCAGGGTCATGAGATCGAGCCCCACGTCAGGCTCCATGCTCAGCTCTGAGTCTGCTTGAGATTCTTTCTCTCTCTCTCTCTGCCCCTTTATTTATATAAATAAATAAATAATAAATAAATAAAATAATAAATAAAATCTTTTAATAAAGAAATAAAATAAAAAAATAAAAAAACCCAGGCCAACCAAATAAATATATGCAACTTTTTTTTCTAGGTATTAAGGAAAGATCTCATAAAAAAATTAAACTGAAAAAAATCACAACTCAAAAAAAAGGTGGTAAATCGCAATTTAACAACAATACTTGAAACTTCTGGAGTATAAACAACATCATAGTGAGAGAGGCAGAAGCTACTGCAATATGATAAAGAAAGGTTTGGTATGCAGACTGGTAAGACCCTATAAATTACTGAGAAAAAGACAAACCACCCGAAAGGAAAATGGCATCAAAACTGAAAAGGCAATGTAATCTACTAGGTAACAAAAATACTTTTAAATGCTCAAATTTACTAATTAAGGATGGGCATATTAAAGGAATGAGTCACCACACATCCATGATCTTGCCATATTTAAATCTGATAGTAATTCTGGGTGTTATGTTATTTTTGATACTTTCTAAAATTTTAAACAGTTCATATATAAAAATGTAATGTAATTATAAGTGAATTCAGTTCTTCTAATTCAGGGAAGCTTGCTCAGCACAAGCCAAACAGAAACCAACAGAAAAAATACCTTATAAAAGATGTTTTCATATAGTATGGCAGGGATATAAATTGGTCCACTCTTTGTAGGTAAACTGGCAGAATCTATCAAAAATAACACTGAATATTCTGTAGAAGATTCTACCTTACAGAATTCTTCTTACAGAAATACTAACAATTTAATTTCCATGATACAAAAATACGTGTGTATCTTGTGGTGAGCATAGCATAAAGTTTAAAGTTGTTGAATCACTATGTTGTACAGCTGAAACTAATGTAACATTGTGTGTGTCAGCTATACTAAAAAAATAAAAATAAAAATGCCATTTATATACCAAATGTATATACTAAAGAACTTATATTTAAAAAGATAAAAAGGGATCTGATTGGCTTTTGTGCCTTTGTAACATAAGTTAACTTTAAAGTAAGAACACCAAGTCCGGAATCAGAATTGCTAGATTCACATCTGAGTCTGCCCGCATTCTCACACCGTGGCCCTGACCGAGTCACTTAACCCCCCTGCGCCTCAGTGTTTGTACACAGAACACAGCAGTATGTACTACACAGTCTGTTGTGGGGATTAAATAAAGTGAATACAAATAAAGCACTTCTGACTATGCCTTGCAGAAGCACTAGGTGCGTTTCATGGTTATCAGAATTACATGTAAAAACACAGATTAGCTATGCTCATCGTTATTATAGACTAGCATTCATTTTAGGCACTGCTACAATTGTCAGCTTATGTGAATACACCCCCATCAGAGATTATATTCGCTACAGACAAGACCCACGAAATAACAAGATGGAGAAAACTGCTGAACAAAAGTGAAGTGTGACCGATTCAGAAGTTTAAACAAATTTTTGCCTAAGAATAGAGTTAATATAATTTCTCATAAAAAAAATTATGTCTTGGGGCGCCTGGGTGGCTCAGTCGCTTAAGCGTCTGCCTTCGGCTCAGGTCATGATCCCAGGGTCCTGGGATCGAGCCCCGCATCGGGTTCCCTGCTCAGTGGGAAGCCTGCTTCTCCCACTCCCCCTGCTTGTGTTCCCTCTCTCGCTGTGTCTCTCTCTGTCAAATAAATAAAATCTTTAAAAAAAAAAAAATTATGTCTTTGGATATATGGGATATTGTTTTTTCAGTGACCAAAAATTATCAGAAAACCACTAATAATTCTGCCATTTGTTCTGTAAGTCAGCTGTGACAAGGATGGTACATTAGTTTCCTACTGCTACCGTAACAAATCATCACCAATGTAGTGGCGTAAAATGGCACAAATTTATCATCCTGCCATTTTGGAAATCAGAAGTCCAAAGTGAATCTTACAAGGCTAGAATCAGGGAGCGTTCCTTCTGGAAGCTCCAGGGGAAGCTCCATGTCTGCCATCTTCAGATTCTAGAGGGCTCCTGTACTCCCTGGCTTTATGGCCCCTCCTCCATCCTCAAAGAAAACCCCTGAGACCTCTCCTTCCACCATGACGTGTCCTTTATCTGCCGCTGACCCTTGCGCCTCCTCTTATAAGGACCCTATGATTACCCTGGGCCTACTCCGCTTCCTTAGGATACTCTCCTCTTGTCGAGATCCCTACCTTCTTTTTCTTTTTTTAATTTTTTTTATTCTTAGGTTAATCCCCATACATTACATCATTAGTTTTAGATGAAGTGTTCCATGATTCATTGTTTGTGCATAACACCCAGTGCTCCATGCAGAATGTACCCTCCTCAAAACCCACCACCAGGCTAACCCATCCTCCCACGCCCCTCCCCTCTAGAACCCTCAGTTTGTTTTTCAGAGTCCATCGTCTCTCATGGTTCGTCTACCCCTCCGATTTCCCCCGCTTAATTCTTCCCCTCCCGCTACCTTCTTCTTTTTTTTTTTCCTTAACATATATTGCATTACTTGTTTCAGAGGTACAGATCTGAGATTCAACAGTCTTGCAGAATTCACAATGCTTACTAGAGCACATACCCTCCCCAGTGTCTATCACCCAGTCACCCCATCCCTCCCACCCCACCCCCCCACTTCAGCAACCCTCAGTTTGTTTCCTGCAATTAAGAATTCCTCATATCAGTGAGATCATATGATACATGTCTTTCTCTGTTTGACTTATTTCGCTCAACATAATACCCTCCAGTTCCATCCACGTCGTTGCAAATGGCAAGATCTCATTCCTTTTGATGGATGCATGATATTCCATTGTATATATATACCACTTCTTCTTTATCCATTCATCTGTCGATGGACATCTTGGCTCTTTCCACAGTTTGGCTATTGTGGACATTGCTGCTATCAACATCGGGGTGCACGTACCCTTTTGGATCCCTACTTTTGTATCTTTGGGGTAAATACCCAGTAGTGCAATTGCTGGATCATATGGTAGCTCTATTTTCAACTTTTTGAGGAACCTCCATACTGTTTTCCAGAGTGGCTGCACCAGCTTGCATTCCCACCAACAGTGTAGGAGGGTTCCCCTTTCTCCGCATCCCCGCCAACATCTGTCGTTTCTTGACTTGTTAATTTTAGCCATTCTGACTGGTATGAGGTGGTACCTCATTGAGGTTTTGATTTGGATTTCCCTGATGCCGAGCGATAGTGAGCACTTTTTCATGTGTCTGTTGGCCATTTGGATGTCTTCTTTGGGAAAATGTCTGTTCATGTCTTCTGCCCATTTCTTGATTGGATTCTTTGTTCTTTGGGTGTTGAGTTTCATGAGTTCTTTATAGATTTTGGATACTAGCCCTTTATCTGATATGTCATTTGCAAATATCTTCTCCCATTCTGTCGGTTGTCTTTTGGTTTTGTTGACTGTCTCCTTTGCTTTACAAAAGCTTTTTATCTTGATGAAGTCCCAATAGTTCATTTTTGCCCTTGCTTCCCTTGCCTTTGGCGATGTTTCTAGGAGTAAGTTGCTTCGGCTGAGGTCGAAGAGGTTGCTGCCTGTGTTCTCCTCTAGGATTTTGATGGACTCCTGTCTCACATTGAGGTCTTTCAACCATTTGGAGTCTATTTTTGTGTGTGGTGTAAGGAAATGGTCCAGTTTCATTCTTCTGCATGTGGCTATCCAATTCTCCCAACACCATTTGTTGAAGAGACTGTCTTTGTTCCATTGGACATTCTTTCCTGCTTTGTCAAAGATGAGTTGACCATAGAGCTGAGGGTCCATTTCTGGGCTCTCTATTCTGTTCCATTGATCTATGTGTCTGTTTTTGTGTCAGTACCATACTGTCTTGATGATGACAGCTTTGTAATAGAGCTGGAAGTCCGGAATTCTGATGCCGCCGGCTTTGCTTTTCTTTTTCAACATTCCTCTGGCTATGCGGGGTCTTTTCTGGTTCCATACAAATTTTACGATTATTTGTTCCATTTCTTTGAAAAAAGTGGATGGTATTTTTTTTTTTAAGATTTTATTTATTTATTTGAGAGAGAGAGAATGAGAGAGAGCACATGAGAGGGGGGAGGGTCAGAGGGAGAAGCAGACTCCCTGCCGAGCAGGGAGCCCGATGCGGGACTCGATCCCGGGACTCCAGGATCATGACCTGAGCCGAAGGCAGTCGCTTAACCAACTGAGCCACCCAGGCACCCAAGTGGATGGTATTTTGATGGGGATTACATTGAATGTGTAGATTGCTCTGGGTAGCATCGACATCTTCACAATATTTGTTCTTCCAATCCATGAGCATGGAACGTTTTTCCATTTCTTTGTGTCTTCCTCAATTTCTTTCATGAGTATTTTATAGTTTTCTGAGTACAGATCCTTTGTCTCTTTGGTTAGATTTATTCCTAGGTATCTTATGGTTTTGGGTGAGAGTGTAAATGGGATCGACTCCTTAATTTCTCTTTCTTCTGTCTTGTTGTTGGTGTATAGGAATGCCACTGACTTCTGTGCATTGATTTTATATCCTGCCACTTTACTGAATTCCTGTATGAGTTCTAGCAGTTTTGGGGTGGAGTCTTTCGGGTTTTCCACATAAAGTATCATGTCATCTGCAAAGAGTGAGAGTTTGACTTCTTCTTTGCCGATTTGGATGCCTTTGATTTCTTTTTGTTGTCTGATTGCTGTGGCTAGGACTTCCAATATTATGTTGAATAGCAGTGGTGATAATGGACATCCCTGCCGCATTCCTGACCTTAGGGGGAAAGCTCTCAGTTTTTCCCCATTGAGAATGATATTTGCTGTAGGTTTTTCATAGATGGCTTTTATGATATTGAGGTATATACCCTCTATGCGAATACTCTGAAGAGTTTTGATCAAGAAAGGATGCTGTACTTTGTCAAAAGCTTTTTCTGCATCTATTGAGAGGATCATATGGTTCTTGTTCTTTCTTTTGTTAATGTATCACGTTGATTGATTTGCGGATGTTGAACCAACCTTGCAGCCCAGGGATAAAGCCCACTTGGTCGTGGTGAATAATCCTTTTAATGGACTGTTGGATCCTATTGGCTAGTATTTTGGTGAGAATTTTTGCATCCATGGTCATCAGGGATATTGGTCTGTAATTCTCCTTTTTGATGGGGTCTTTGTCTGGTTTTGGGATCCAGGTAATGCTGGCCTCATAAAATGAGTTTGGAAGTTTTCCTTCCATTTCTGTTTTTTGGAACAGTTTCAGAAGAATAGGTATTAATTCTTCTTGAAATGTTTGGTAGAATTCCCCTGGGAAGCCATCTGGCCCTGGGCTTTTGTTTGTTGGGAGATTTTTGATGACTGCTTCAATCTCCTTAGTGGTTATAGGTCTGGTCAGGTTTTCTATTTCTTCCTGGTTCAGTTTTGGTAGTTGATACATCTCTAGGAATGCATCCATTTCTTCCAGGTTATCTAATTTGCTGGCACAGAGTTGCTCATAATATGTTCTTATAATTGTTTGTATTTCTTTGGTGTTGGTTGTGATATCTCCTCTTTCATTCATGATTTTGTTGATTTGGGTCCTTTCTCTTTTCTTTTTGATAAGTCTGGCCAGGGGTTTATCCATCTTGTTAATTCTTTCAAAGAACCAGCTCCTGGTTTCGTTGATCTGTTCTACTGTTCTTTTGGTTTCTATTTCATTGATTTCTGCTCTGATTTTGATTATTTCTCTTCTTCTGCTGGGTTTAGGCTTTATTTGCTGTTCTTTCTCCAGCTCCTTTAGGTGTAGGGTTAGGTTGTGTACTTGAGACCTTTCTTGTTTCTTGAGAAAGGCTTGTATTGCTATATACTTTCTTCTTAGGACTGCCTTTGCTGCATCCCAAAGATTTGGAATAGTTGTGTTTTCATTTTCATCGGTTTCCATGGATTTTAATTCTTCTTTAATTTCCTGGTTGACCCATTCATTCTTCAGTAGGATGCTCTTTAGCCTCCATGTATTTGAGTTCTTTCCGACTTTCCTCTTGTGATTGAGTTCTAGTTTCAAAGCATTGTGGTCTGAAAATAGGCAGGGAATGATCCCAATCTTTTGGTACCGGTTGAGACCTGATTTATGACCTAGGATGTGATCTATTCTGGAGAATGTTCCATGGGCACTAGAGAAGAATGTGTATTCCGTTGCTTTGGGATGGAATGTTCTGAATATGTCTGTGAAGTCCATTTGGTCCAGTGTGTCATTTAAGGTCTTTATTTCCTTGTTGATCTTTTGCTTAGACGATCTGTCCATTTCAGTGAGGGGGGTGTTAAAGTCTCCCACTATTATTGTATTGTTGTCGATGTGTTTCTTTGCTTTTGTTATTAATTGCCTTATATAATTGGCTGCTCCCATGTTAGGGGCATAGATATGTACAATTGTTAGATCTTCTTGTTGGATAGATGCTTTAAGTAGGATATAATGTCCTTCCTCATGTCTTATTACAGTCTTTGGTTTAAAATCTAATTTGTCTGATATAAGGATTGCCACCCCAGCTTTCTTTTGGTGCCCATTAGCATGGGAAATGGTTTTCCACCCCCTCACTTTCAATCTGGGGGTGTCTTTGGGTCTAAAATGAGTCTCTTGCAGACAGCATATCGATGGGTCTTGTTTTTTAATCCAGTCTGATAGCCTCTGTCTTTTGATTGGGGCATTGAGCCCATTTACATTTAGGGTAACTATTGAAAGATAGGAATTTAGTGCCATTGTATTGCCTGTAAGGTGACTGTTACCGTATATTGTCTGTGTTCCTTTCTGGTCTATGTTGCTTTTAGGCTCTCTCTGCTTAGAGGACCCCTTTCAAGATTTCCTGTAGGGCTGGTTTTGTGTTTGCAAATTCCTTTAGTTTTTGTTTGTCCTGGAAGCTTTTTATCTCTCCTTCAATTTTCAATGACAGCCTAGCTGGATAGAGTATTCTTGGCTGCATATTTTTCTCATTTAGTGCTCTGAATATATCCTGCCAGTCCTTTCTGGCCTGCCAGGTCTCTGTGGATAGGTCTGTTGCCAATCTAATGTTTCTACCCTTGTAGGTTACAGATCTCTTCTCCCGAGCTGCTTTCAGGATTTTCTCTTTGTCTATGAGACTCGTAAGTTTTACTATTAGATTTCCGGGTGTTGACCTATTTTTATTGATTTTGAGAGGGGTTCTCTGTGCTTCCTGGATTTTGATGCCTGTTTCCTTCCCCAAATTAGGGAAGTTCTCGGCTATAATTTGCTCTGTTATACCTTCTGCCCCTCTCTCTCTTTCTTCTTCTTCTGGGATCCCAATTATTCTAATGTTGTTACGTCTTATGGTATCGCCTATCTCTCGAATTCTGCCCTCGTGATCCAGTAGTTGTTTATCTCTCTTTTTCTCAGCTTTATTTTCCATCATTTGGTCTTCTATGTTACTGATTCTCTCTTCTGCCTCATTTATCCTAGCAGTTAGCGCCCCCATTTTTGATTGCACTTCATTAATAGCCTTTTTGATTTCTACTTGGTTAGATTTTAGTTCTTTTACTTCTCCAGAAAGGGTTTCTCTAATAACTTCCATATTTTTTTCAAGCCCACCTAGTATCTTTAAAGTGATGATTCTGAACTCTAGATCTGACATCGTACTAATGTCCGTATTGAGTAGGTCCCTGGCAGTCGGTCCTACCTCTTGTTCTTTTTGTTGAGGTGATTTTTTTCTGTCTTGTCATTTTGTGCAGAGGAGAATAGATTAATGAGAGAACAAAATGCTAGCAGAGTAACAACGTCCCCAGAAAATATACTCTAAACAAATCAGAAAAGACCTGAAGCAGTGGGAAAAGAAATGGAAAAAGAGGAAAAAGAAAAAGAAAAAAAAAAAGATAAAGATAAAAACAAACAAAAACAAACAAAACAGAACAACAACAAAAAAAACCAGAATGTGATCAAATATGAGCAGGCTGGTATATAGATCAGTGCCACACCCTAGATTTGGGGTGTATTTTGGTCTTTTAGAAGAAAGTGCCTCCCAAAATTTTAAAGAAAGAAAAACTTATATATGTACAAAACTAAGGGTTGATATGATGAAGGGATGGAATATGACTGTAAAGATGGAAATTTTAAAAAATTTTATAAAAGGAATTGATAAGAAGTTGTTTGAAAAAAGAAAGAAGAGGATTAAAAAAAGAAAAAAGAAAAAAAAAAGGGAGAGAATGTGATCAGGCAGGGGAGTAGAAAAAACCATATACTAGAGATTTAGGGTATATTTTAATCTGTTAGAAGAAACTATCTCAAAATTTTAAAGAGAGAACAACTTATATATATATGCCAAAAATACGGGTAACTACTATGAAGGGATAGAATAGGACTCTAAAAATGAAAAACAAAAATTTTTTTTTAAAAAAGGGATTGATAAGATGTTGGTTGAAAAAGGGAAAAAGAAAAATTCAAAAAAAAAAGGCAGTTAAAAAAAATTAACTTTGAAAGACTAAAGAATCATGGTAAAAAAGCCATGAATTCTATGTGCAGTAGTCCCCTAGCGCTGGAGTTCTGCCGTTCTCATTGATCGGTAAACTTGGTCTTGGCTGGCTGTTCTCGCTGATCTTCTGGGGAGGGGCCTGTTGCCGTGGTTTCCAAATGTCTTTTCCGGAGGCGGAATTGCCCCACCCTTGCCTTGTCCAGGCTACGTAATCTGCTTGGGTTTGCTCTCAGGAGCTTTTGTTCCCTGCAAGCTTTCCGTACAGCTTTGGAATCGGAGAGTGAAAACGGTGGCCTCCCAATCTCCGCCGTGGAGGAGCCGAGAACTCGGGGCCCCGCTCCTCAGTGAGCCCCCCGAGAAAAGCCGTCAGTCACTCCCGTCTCCCCGGTCTCCAGCCGCACTCCGTGCTCACCCGGCCTGTGACCGCGCGTTTCTATCTCTGGCACCTGACCCCGGGTGGAGTCTCCAAACCCAGCAGATCCCCGCGGTGCACTCCCACGCGGCTCCTCCCGGGGGAGGAAGGGGAGTCTCCCCTGATCTGCCGCTTGTTGGGTCCCTGCTGGAGGAGCAGGGCCCGACTGGGCCACGGATCACAGTTTATGGCAACCCCGAGCTGAGAGCCCGCGCCTGGGCTCCGCCTCTGCAGCCGGCTTCCCTGCTCCGTTATCTGGGAGCTCTGCCACACTCAGGCACCCCCGGTCTTTCTGTGACCCCGAGGGTCCTAAGACCACACTGTCCCGGAGGGTTCCACCCCCCGCTTAGCCACCAGAGTGACGTCCCTCAGTGGAGCAGACTTTTAAAAGTTCTGATTTTGTGCTCCGCGGCTCTATCACTTGCCAGAAGCGGCCGACGGAGGTCCCTCCCCCGCCATCTAGCCTCCCGAATATCGCCTCGGATTCACTTCTCCGCACGTCGTACCTTCCAGAAAGTGGTCGCTTTTCTGATGAGAGAGTTGTTGCTCTTCTTTTCTTCGATCTCCTGTTGAGTTTGTAGGTGTTCAGAATGGTCTGATCCCTATCCAGCTGAATTCCTGAGAGGAGACGAAATCCAGGTCTCCTACTCCTCTGCCATCTTGCTCCGCCCCCAGATCCCTACCTTCTTGATATGGGCAGAGTCCCTTCTGCCATTGTGAGACAGCACATTCACAGGTGCTGGAGATCAGACAGGTGCACGGGGGAGGGCTGCTACCCTCTCTGCCACACGTGGGCCGCCCCGGTGAGAGGGAACTTACAAGCCACCTTTGCTCAGGCTGTTCTCCTGGCCACTCCATTATCCACCCAGGTCTCCCAATCTCAAACTTCCAGAGATCAAATTGCTTTTAGAAAAGGATTTTACAGTGGCATTTCATGCTCCTGTCTGGGGGGTGGGCAGCATGCCATCAAGCATGAAACTCAGAATTTAAAAGCAGTACAGGCTGTAATATTGTAATAATTTGAAAACACGATTTCCATAACCCCCATTTTCATTCATCAGCTTAAAACTATGTGTTCCTGTCAACTTTCCCTTGAAAAAACAAGACCTGCCCTCACCACTAACACTTTACAGGGTACTTTGTAAAACGCAGGCAAGCAGGAATTTTTCTTTAATTAGAAGACTAAAAATGACAAAGTGCCTTTATGACAAACATAAAGATACTAAAATATTTGAAAACATCAAGAAATGTTAAAATACAACTAAATGTACTTCTTACCATATATAACATATTTTAGTTCAAGATTTTTAACAATTTCTTCCACAGTTGGTTTATACTCCAGGAAACATGTGTACACTCCACTCATGCCCTCCTCAAAGTTCTGGAATATAAGGCTTCCTGTGGATGTTACTTGTGCAGTGCTGTTCTCTAATAAAGGAATAAGATACAGTATTTAGTTGCTTAAATGACATGACACTGAGATAAAATGACAAAGTATTTTCTAAACAGAGTCAAACCACCAAATTTACCTACAGAATCACTGAAAGGAGTTGGAGGCATAACCAGTCATTGCATCAACTGTTGACAGCAGGTACCAGGATGACCTTCTTAATGTCTGATTTTTACTAACCAGAGTTCACCAACTGCCTAAGCAGTAAGAGACTAACAATTACATGTACTTAATGCACTCCTGATCTCCTTGCATTGACGTGGGCACTATCAGATATTCATAGATGTATGAAAACAGTAGATATCTGCATACGCTATGAAGTAATTATGTATATATGTATTTTATGGATAAGCTATGCCTTCCTGCCTTCCGTAAGCTTACAAACTACAAACTACATGAGAAAGGGAGGAATGCACCCAGAAAAAAGGCTAACCCAAGATACTAACAGCTAGGTACTTCTAGTCATTACACATGATAGCAGGCAAACGCTGGGTTACAACCTTAAGGAGTGCTCAAGAAAGAAAACAGAAGATCAGATCACCGGACCTGTCCAAAGTCACACAAGCACAGAGTTGCAGGTTGAGAGTTAGGACCGGATGTAAGAGCCCTTTTGACTTCCAAGTGTTTCACTACTTCAGTGTCACACTGGGAGAAAGCTATGCTATGTAATGGGAAAGAGTGTGGTGTCCAGGCTTCAGACATGGGTTTTAGATATGCCTTTCTTTCTCATGAACTGTGTAAACCTCGGGTAATCCCTTAATCCTTCTGAAGTCCAGTTCTTTCATTTGTGAAACAAAGAACCATAATACACGATAGCATTACCTCCCAGGATTGTTTTCCTGTGATAAATACAACAACTGTTAAAGTACTTGAAAAAGATACAAATCCTTAAGCAATTCAAGTTGTCATTCTGAAAGTTCATAACCAGTTTTGCATTTGAAAATCATTGTTTAAAACTCACACAATAATTTAACATGGCATTCATTAGGATGGAAAGCATTATCCTAGCAAATGCTTATCCTTTCTACTTTAAGTAAATAACTTATTATAAATTTCAAGTTGAGATATATTTTGAATAAATTTATTTCCTCAAAATAAGACAAAAGATGAATGTTCTTAGTGAGGAAATTTTCATTATTAATTTGTTCAATAAAAATGTGCTGGGTTTCTAGTACATGCCAAGCTCTACTTCAGATACTGAAGGAGAAAGAGATAGATGGATATATTCTCCCTCAAGGATTTTACATAGAGTATTATGCCTTAAGAATTCCCATTTCTGGGGCGCCTGGGTGGCTCAGCCATTAAGCATTTGCCTTCGGCTCAGGTCATGATCCCTGGGTCCTGGGATAGAGCCCCACATCGGGCTCCCTGCTCCGTGGGAAGCCTGCTTCTCCCCGTCCCACTCCCCGTTTGTGTTCCCTCTCTCGCTGTGTCTCTCTCTGTCGAAAAAATGAAGATCTTAAAAAAAAAAAAAAAAAAAAAAAAGAATTCCCATTTCCATATCCTGGATGAAGCTGAAAAAAGGGTTATAAATTGGGACTATGTTTATACTGCAATCCCTATTTCTTCATGAATATTTTTTGATGAAAGATTACATATTTATCATAACATGTCTCTTTTCTAAAACAGATCAACAAGTTTTCAAATGTTTGCTATGTATTTCAGCAGAGACAAACACTTGATAGTAAATACGGTAAAAGGTGTCCATATAAGTCAGTCAAAGAAGAGATATGCCGGGGCGCCTGGGTAGCTCAGTCATTAAGCGTCTGCCTTCGACTCAGGTCATGATCCCAGGGTCCTGGGATCGAGCCCCGCATTAAGACTCCCTGCTCCACGGGAAGCCTGCTTCTCCCTCTGCCACTCCCCCTGCTTGTGTTCCCTCTCTCACTGTCTCTCTCTCTAATAAATAAATAAAATCTTTTAAAAAAAATAATAGAAAAGAAGAGATATGCCATACGATTTCACTCATACGTGGAATTTAAGAAACAAATGAGTATAGGGAAAAGGGAAAAGAGAGAGAGAGAGGCAAACCAAGAAAGATTCTTAACTCTACAGAACAAACTGACGGTCACCAGAGGGGAGGTAGGTGGGGAGATGGATGAAATGGGTGAGCGATTAGTGCACTTGTGATGAGCACTGGGTGTTGTACGGAAGTGTTGAATCACTAAATGGTACACCTGAAACTAATACTACACTGTATGTTAACTGGAACTTAAATAAAAACTTAAAAAATAATGAAGAGTTCATACCCATTCTTCTCAAAGTATAAAGAAAAAAAAAAGTGCCCACAGATTTTAAATACCATGTTGTCAATGAGGCTATGCATTCTTGGCAATAATTTGTAATGAAATTTTCCCAATCCAGAAGTATCAATTAATAAGTGCATTAATACATATTTGAATGCCTACTACAATGCTAAATATTAGGATGGCCAGAAAAGCAAGTAGCATATGATACATAATAAAACACCCTCTCAGTTTCTTATTTTAAAAAAATTAAAAGTGGCACACTTGAAAAGATACCCAGAGGATTTCACAGCCAAGAGAAAAAGCCATTCTATAACACCACTTAAAAAATGACTTTTAAGTAACTAAGTTTGAATGGAAATTTCATGATGCCGAGGGATATTACTATAACAACTCATACAACAGCAGATAGTCAATGAATAATTGAATTAGTACTTCTTTCTCTACAACTTAGCTTGATCATCTAAGAATTCAGAGTTGGACTGGATTGCCAGAAGTCCATGTCTTAGAGCTCTAAAATTACACGGTAAAATTTAAGTACAATTTCACTACAACTTACTATTTTTAAAAATAGGCTTACACTTTTGGTTTCTGCTCAGATATGGAGGTTGACTATGAGAACATCAATCCCACTATTACAATAAGGAAAAAGACAAACCGTCAATTAACAACTTTACTTGAGCCTATCAAAAGATCACGGTGGGAAGGCAACCAACAAACCTGAAATCTGGGGACAGTGACCTATAAATAGAACGAGGACCCAAGCATTTAAGAAGACTCAGCTAAGAGTTTGCAGTGAATTGCTAAAAGCCAAGTGTCAACCAGTGTGAACATGTGAGGCTTCTGAGGACCACAGATACTAGGGTGGGAGAAGGCGGGGGTGTTACACCCTCTTACAGGCCCTACCTTCAGCAACAACTGAGCGATCAAATGGGAGGTGAGGGGAATCTTGAGCAAGACTCCCATTGGGTTCTGGCTAGAGGAGGGGCCCCAGCAACCCTTTCAAAAGTCTACCCACACCCCTTTCCCCCACTTTCTGGTAAGGAACAATGCTTTAATCTAGAGGGAGAGAAGGAACAAAAATAGTCACCTGGGGCACTGTGGAAACTTGGTACCACTAGGGAAGGAAACAGGAAGGGAAAAAAAAAGAGCTTCATTCTTGAAGAAGAGTTAGCAAGAAGTCACTAGGCCAACACTAAAGCTGGAGAAGGGGCTGGAGCATTTGTGATGGCCACCCCCCCCACCACAAGACCCAGGGATGCCATACTTGCCCAAAACTAAGCTTAACCAAACATCAGAGACCGGCCCTCTCCCTCAACTACCCATCAGTAATAAGAATCTAGTAAAAATGCAGTGCAATCAAATTAGAAGAACTGCAAGAAAGAGATTCTTTCCAGATAATTTTTTTTTTTTTTAAAGGGGAAACCAAAGCCAAGGAAAGATTAGACATTGGGGAACAATAACTTCTCATGAATCAGCCTACACCTAAAACTATCTTTTAAGTTATCTGAAGCTTTCAATAATCACTACAACAACCAATATTAAACCTAGACAAATTCTTGACTAGATTAACACAAACTCATAACACTAAAGACAAAATACTATTTTAAAATATATATTTTATTTATTTGAGACAGAGAGTGTGTGTGCAAGAGAGAGAGAATACATGAGCAGGGGCAGAAGGAGAAGAGAAGCAGACTCCCCTGCTGAGCAGGGAGCCCGATGCGGGGCTCAATCCCAGAACCCTGGGATGACCTGAGCCGAAGGCAGACACTTAATTGACTGAGCCACCCAGGCGCCCTGACATAACACTATTTTTAAAAAGGTGTTGATCTCAAAACATAAAAATACTTACTATCTACTGTCTTATTCAAGATGTCCAACTTTAATAAAAAATTAGAGGGCATGTAGAAAAGAAGTGGCACATTTCCAAAATACCAAACAATATATAGAGGCAGACTCTTAAATGACAAAGATATCACAAATATTAGACAGTTAATTTAAAATAACAGTGACAGGGGCGCCTGGGTGGCTCATTCGTTAAGCGTCTGCCTTCGGCTCAGGTCATGATCCCAGGGTCCTGGGATCCAGCCCCGCATCGGGCTCCCTGCTCGGCGGGAAGCCTGCTTCTCCCTCTCCCGCTCCCCCTGCTTGTGTTCCCTCTCTCGCTGTCTCTCTCTCTCTGTCAAATAAATAAAATCTTTAAAAAATAAAATAAAATAACAATGACAAATGTACCAAAAAATTTAATGGAAAACATAGATAATATGCAAGACCGGATAGGAGAGATTTCAGCAGAGACTGAAACTATAAGAAAGAATTAAATGAAAATGCTAGAACTAATAGCAAAACAAAATGAACAACAACAGACACACACAAAAACCCCACAGTAACACAGATGAAGTATTCCTTCTATGGGCTTGTAAAAAGCTTGACAGCTAAGGAAAAAATCAATGAACCTGAAGACAGGTCAAAAGAAACAACCCAACCTGAATCACAAAGAGAAAAAAATAAAACACCCGCCACCACCACCACCAAGAAGAAAGAATCCAAGAGCTGTGGAACAATATCATATAGTGTTAAGTCTGTGTCATAGAAATCTCAGGAGAGGAGGGACAGCATGGGACAGAATAAATACTTGAAGACATAATGGCTAAGAATTCTCAAAAATTAATGGCAAATACCAAACTAAATGTCCAAGAAGCTTAGAGAACACTAAGCAGAATAAATATAAAAAACAAAAAAGAGGTATATAATCACTGAAAACGAAAGGCAAAGAAAAAATCTTCAAGTCCGTTAGAAAAAGTGACACAATGTCTACAGAGGGACTGGGATAAGATTACAGCAGACTTCTCATTAGAAAACATGCAAGCAAAAAGAATACAGAAGGGCATCTTTAGAATGCTGAAAGAAAAAACCTGTCAATCCAGAATTCACAACCAGCACAAGATAAGCAAACTTAACCCAAATCATACAGAAGAAAGAAAATAATAAAAACAAAAACAGAGACCAATGAAATTGAAAACAAAAAATAAGAGAAAAATCAAACCAACAGCTGGTCCTTTGAAAAGACTGATAAAATTGTTAAACCTGTATCCAGAGAGACCAAAAGGAAAGGGAAAAGATACAGCCAATATCAAGCAGAATGGAGCACATCATCCAGATCCTGAATATATTAAAGAAAGTATCACAAACTACTTCATGCTCACAAATTCAACAAGTTGAAAGAAGACTCTAAACTGGACAAATTCTTTAAAAGATACAAAATACAGAAACTCACAAAATGGTGAGAAAGGAAAAATCCTATTCCTACC
Source organism: Neomonachus schauinslandi (assembly GCF_002201575.2). Classification (NCBI taxonomy): domain Eukaryota; kingdom Metazoa; phylum Chordata; class Mammalia; order Carnivora; family Phocidae; genus Neomonachus; species Neomonachus schauinslandi. The sequence continues at coordinate 4,085,624 of NC_058414.1, forward strand.
TCATTTAGATTATACCTGTGAACTCTGAAGCCAGACTTCAAGGCACATGATTTCAGGTAAGTACCTTCTTCTCTCAATGCCTCTGTTTTTTCACATATAAAATGGAGGAAATGACTGTACTTGCTGAAGAAGGCTGCCCCCAAAATTAAATAACTAGTATGTGTATGTGTGGGTGTATTTAGGTACAGGACAAATACAAAAAGAAAAGCTAGGGAATAATACTATAAAAGGTCAGGGTACTGTTTACCTAACAGGGATTTGGGGACAGAAGAATAGGATTTTTAAGTAACTTACTAAGAGGTGCGACAGTCTTGGTAATGGTAGATCTTGACTTGTAGGTTCTAGGATGTTTGTCTTATTGTGTGTCATAACTTGCATATATCTTATATACATTTGTATATATGAACTGCTTCACTCCATAAAAAAATAGTAAGGTAGAATAAAATATAATCTATCATCTCATTAAAAATAAGAGTGTAGTTACAGGGTAAAATTCAACAGATATACATGTATGTGTTTATATATGTTCAGAAAAGTGGGAAGTCCACACACCAGAACGAGTTAAATCATCAGAATGGAAGAAGAGCTGGAGTAAGAGGTACAGGTCTTTGTGCAAAAAATGCATTACATTTGTAAATAAAAAATACTGAAGGAGGGGTGTCTGGGTGGCTCAGCCAGTTGAGCTTCCAAATCTTGATTTGGGGTCAGGTCATGATCTCAGGGTCATGGGATTGAGCCCTGTGTCAGGCTCCATGCTCAGCATGGAGCCTGCTTAGGATTCTCTCTCTCTCCTTCTACTTCTGCCTCTCCCCTGCCCATGTGCTCTCTCTCTTAAAAAAAAGAGAGAGAGAGAGAGAGAAATGGGGAGGGAGTGGGGGCTGAGAGAGAGAGAAGGTGGGGAGAGGGAAGGAGAAAGAGACCAAATCTAAGATTGGTCCCCTATATTTTATAACCCATCTAAACAATCTGGGTATTTCTCTCCAGGAGAATGTGCAAGTAATTACATAATCACATGATTTCGTTTGTTCAATTTTAGGGAAACTCACTTTGGAATATTCATAAAAAGATAACTAAGTACAGTGCAGTTTAACCTAGATTCCAAAGAGATTCTCCACTTTTTAAGCTGTAAGAAAATTAGACATTTCCAGTTCTTTCTGAAATCATAATGATAGTACAACAAATGAGCTTTAAAACTGGCAGACAGTGAATTATGGTGCAATCATGTACTGCAAACTAAAATGTGATCATGATGTCAGAATACCAGAATTTCCTGAGAATAGTTTTTATAAATAAAAAAACACGGTATTAATATGATTTTATTATAACTACATTTCTGAACATCTATCTTCCATTATGAAAGTGAATAAAATAAATTATTGCTCCTCGTTGAAGGTTTCAAAATTCAATCATATACTATATTTTGCAAGATAAACTACAAGACTGGCATGGCATCTTAGAGAAGAAAATGTTTCAGATTTCAATCTCCAAATCAAAGGAGTAACATTTGTTACAATACAACAATTCAATACTTAGATGCTTCTGTTTTTGAACTGACAGCGTTTTCACACCAAGTGTAAACATATTTAACAGACGTGTCAGCGTGACATACGTGCTATTACAGAGCAGTAAAGATAAAATCCAGTTACACTTTCAGTACTCGATGTTTTCATACCTGGCCCATGTCATGGATTTATATTAAGTGCACAATCTCTTAGCATCTCCGTTACCGATCTCTGCTAATTCCCTCCTCCTGCATTACCACAGTCAGGCAGAGATATCAGGCTTGATCTTTGCATTTCCCACAAGGCCTAGTGCAATGGCACCCACCAGGCGGTCACTCACTAATTAAGAGCTGAGTAATTCACTCTGAAGAACCACGTCACCCAAAGAGAGGAGTACCTCTTTAAACCCTAAGCTACTTTAGAATCAGCATAAATATTATAGAAATATACAGCTGAGATCATTCAAGTATATAAAAATGTGAATTAACATATTAGAAAATAAGTCTATTTCCAATGAACATTTCCTCAGCAAGTGTTGATACGAATATACTGCTTTCCCACAACCAACATAACAAAATAAACGTGTAGGTTTTTGTCCACAGGCACTCTCTCAAAATACCAATAGGATTTTAAAAAGGAAGGAAGGAAGGAAGGAAGGAAGGAAGGAAATTTGGTGAATAGAGCAATAAAGAAAACTTCCTCAGAAAGGATGCAAAAATAATTGTTTCATTGAACAAATCTTCAGGATGAAAATTCATTAAGCTGGGTATTTATCAAGGCTGAAAACAAGAACACATAAGCTAATTTATATTTTTTAAACTACGCTGCAAAAACAAACCAGCTTTTAGCAAAAGAAAAATTAGAATAAAACTAAGATCTGCATTTCAAAACAACAAAAGAAGTTGAATAGAGAAAATGATCACATCAGTCATACCAATAGTAATCTCTATGTGGAAAAAAAAGTATCTTACTGACAGTAAGATCTTGTTTTCTCAAAACTTTGTTGAAAACTGTAAGGCTACCATTCAGATGGGTTTCAAGTCTACCTTCTCCTCTGGATGAACACCTGAGTACCAAGTTCCCTCTTTTGTAAGCACAGCACCAATAATATATTAATACACAATCACTGTCAAGCCATGCAGCATATCTAAAAGCGTGTTTTTAATACTAAAATACTCAATGTTAAATTTAGTCTTTTTTTCCTTAATGGATAATAATATTTAATTCAAGTATAATCCACATGGGTATGGATTTTAGTCAGAAAGAAATATAAGACCAAAAAATGTAAAACTCTAACTACTAATAAAGTCTCAAGTTGTCCCAAAGTGGGGCCGTAGAAAAACAAACAAAACCATATTTGTATATCTGTAGCTCAAGGGGTTCATTTGTATTTTTAACAAAAACAAGAATTATATCTGCTGCTTCATACACACTTGACTAAGAAAGTCTGACTGAGGTAACCAAAATGACTTTATGAACTTTAAAAAAAAGTCACATTTTTGTGGAATATAGCTGCCTAGAGAACTCTACACACACACTGTGAAACTCTCACTCCAAAGGGAAATCAAAAGGGAAAAACTTGAGGAAACAGATACATATATAAGAAATACAAATATTCTCTTTGTTCTGCATATATTTCAGATATATTAATGTAATTATGATAACTGAAACAAAAGCCTACCTGAAATAATTTTTCCTCTTGGCCCATGCCATTGGAATGATGGATCTATCATTTCCGAATTTCGCAGTCGTGGCGTAACACATAACACATGTGGACTCTTTTGATGAAGCATAACATATACTTTCACTGAAAATACAATATTAAAATGTTCCAATAATATTTTATATTCTTTCATGCTCTATAATGCCTCACATTTTTGTAGTTCGGGCTGCATGTTTCATAACTTTTCTTTGGGTTATTGCAATTACTTGATGAAAACTAAATTTCTTTGCAGTCCATGTAATAACTAACACTCAAAAGTATATACATGTATTTTATTTGGGGGTGTGTGTGTGTCTCAATCTGAAAATAATGCACTGGTCTTTTTATGAAGAGTTCGTTATACTAACTTATTTTATTCTCAGAACATTATTTTAATTACAAAGAATTAAGACAATTATAAACTATTGAGACTTTATCTTAGTTTTTCAAAGATACCAAACCTGAAAGGAATCAATAAAATTGTTTAGATTACAGAAATAATAGATTATTCACAATGATGTATTGAACTTAAAAATTATGTAATTAAAAAGTCAATAAATACATGCTATGATTTTAATTACTAAGCATTTTTCCCGCTTTGCTTTATTTTTTTGAACATTTATTTATTTATTTGTGAGAGACAGCATGAGCCGGGGGAGGGACAGAAGGAGAGGTAGAAGCAGACACCCTGATGAGCAGGGAGTCCCTGATGGGGCCTGATCCCAGAGTCCTGGGATCATGACCTGAGCCAAAGGCAGACACCTTCTGAGCCACCCAGGTGCCCCTCTCACTTTGCTTCAAAATTTAAAGAATACTGATCATTAAACAAGCAAAAATAGAGATACAAAAGGAATACAGTAAAGATTCAATTATCTTGAATTTACTCATAAGTAAGCCTTCAGAAAAGGTTCCGGTTAACTCCTCAATAATTGCAGGCTGACCCTTCACTGATTCACCAAATACAGAGATCCAGTATGTGATCCAGTAAAATAAAAATTGTACTTAAAAATCGAAATTTTTCTTAAGTTTAAAGAGACTGTCTCTCAAGTTTCACCATATAGCATGCCGTTTACTGAATGTAGCTTTTAGACAAATACTCTTTCATAGGTTAAGAAAGTCCCCCTGTATTCTTGGTTATTTGTTTTTATCATTAACTGGTGTTGAATTTTAACAAATTTTTCCCTATACTGAATGAGGTGATCATTTTTTTTTTTCTTGAATATTTTAATGGAATGTTTGATAATAGTATTGCTTTTCTAGAATTGCTTTCCTGGAATAATTCTAACTGATCATGCTCTTTTATTTAAATACTGCTAAATTCAGGGGACGCCTAGGTGGCTCAGTCAGTTAAGTAGTCTCAGCTCAGATCATGATCTCATGCGTCATGAGATCAAGCCCCACATGGGGCTTCCACTCAGCGGGGAGTCTGCTTGAGATTGTCTCCCTCTGCCCTTCCCCCCTCAAATGCACTCTCTCCCCCTCTGTCTCTCAAATAAATAAATCTTTTTTAAAAAATAAACAAATAAATAAATACGGTTGGATGCATTTTGCAAATATTATTCCTGGGATAGCTGTACCTATATTCAGAAATACAATTGTGTATAATTTTTATACCATCTTTGTCCTTTTTCAATTTCAGTATCAAAGTTATTTAGAATTTAGTATTATTAAGGAAGGTATCTAAAGTTGTAATAGCCACATAAAATCAACTGGGCAGATGTTCTCTCATAAATTTTCTCTGAAAGAATATGGGAAGTGTTCTTTGTCCTTGGAAAACTGTTTAGCCTGGGACTTTTTTTTTTTTTTGGCAATGGGGAAAAAGGTGAAAAACAAATTTTTGATTATCAATCAGGAAAACATAATTACTATAAAATTTATATTTTATTACAGTTGTTCATTTAAAGTTTATTAGCATAAAATTATTCAAAGTATTAAGTTGTAACTTAGAAAGTTCAGCATACTTTTATCGACTCACAGCATTTTTTTGTACTTCCGTTACTCATGAAACATTTGTCAAAAGCTCATCTACCAACCGTTCCAAAAACAGCTCTTGGTTCCATTAAACCTACTGTTCTTCTCTGATCTCTTTTCTTTCTTTCCTACTTGCTTCAGTTAATTTCCACTTCTTTTTTCTAACTTCTTGGATACGTGTTTATTTTATACTGTTGTCACTACTCAGCCTGACTTACTGGCTCTTCTGGCATGATCTGTCTGTTACATATCTCCTTACACCTCTTCGCAAACTATTTGCCCTCGGGACGCCAAACTACTCAGACTGCCCTAAGCAGCACACTGAACCGTTCTTCCATGGTTTTACTCAGGCAGGTATCTAAATGCCTCCTCATCTGTGGCACCTGAGCACAGGTATACCCTTCCTGGTCTGCCCTTCTTCTAGCCTCCACTAACCTCTGTACATATTTAAATCAAAGAAAACATAACTGAACCCAGAAGTTTCCTTCCTGGTCTGCCCTTCCTCTAGCCTCCAGTAACCTCTGTACATATTTAAATCAAAGAAAACATAACTGAACCCAGAAGTTTCCTAATACAAGATCAACACACAGAAGTAAATAATGCCCCTGTACATCAGTAATAATGCATTAAATCATGTAATAAAAAAGAAGATAACATTTAGAGGACAATAAACAGAAGTTAATTGATAATCAAACAAGGCCACTGTGGGGAATATGCTCAAACTCCAGCAAAAGATATACACAGACCATAATGCCATAATCATGGGAGTGTACACTGTAATTTTAAAGATGCCAACTTATCCTCATGTTGATGTATACAATTAATATAGTTAAAAGTAAACTCCCAGAACAGTCTTCTTTTTTTGTAGTTCATGTTTATTATTATTTTTTTTTTTTATTGAAATCAGTTTCAGGTGCACAACATAGTGTTTCGACCAGTCTCTACGCTATGCGGTGCTCAGCACAAGGGTACATACCATCCATCACCATACAATGCTTGTACAATACCACTAACTATATTCCCTGTGCTGTGCCTTTCATCCCCACGAATAATTCATTCCATAACTGGAAGCCCGTATCTACTACTACCCTTCACCCATGTTGCTCATTCCCCACACTGTCCTCCCCTCTGGCACCTATCAGTTTGTTCTCTGTATTTATCATGGGTCTATTTTATAATTTAGGCTTAAAGGTTGTAGTTTGAAAACAAAAGCTGTGGTATCAGTGAAAATGGCAGAGTAAGGAACTCTAAAAATTATCTCCCTCATAAAGGTAATGCAAAAACTGGCGGAAATCGTCAGGATCAACATTTTCAGAACTCTGGAAATTAATCAAAGACTTGCAGCAACCCATGAAAAACTTATTCAAGAAAAACAACTGAATTTTAGCATGATGGGCTGAATTATGCCTCTCCCCAAATGCATATGTTTGAGCCCTAATCCCCATACCTCAGAATGTGAACATATTTGGACACAGAGCCTTTACAAAAGTAATCAACTTAAGATGAGTAATTAGGGTGAGCCCAAATCCAATGACTGATGTCTTATGAAAGGGGAAAATGTGGACACATACAAATACAGAGGGTACATGATGTGAAGAAACATAGGATGAAGATGGCCACTCAGGAGCCAAGGAAGGAGAACTGGGACAGACCCTTCCCTCACAGCCCTCAGGCAGAATCAACCCTGCCTCCATGATTGAACTTCTGGCTTCCAGAATTGGGAGACAATAAATTTTGTTGTTTAACCCAGTCAGTCTCTGGTAAATTGTTACAAGGGCCTGGTGGGCTCTAGCAGTGTTAAGTTTCCCCATTCCCATCTCCCTCTTCTCCCTACCCACCCCCCGCCCCGCCCAGTCTGCCTTAGCTCTGGTAACCACCATGCCAATCAATGTAAGAACCAGCAGGCTGGCAGCCACTAGAGGGGCAGACAGGGTTGGAGGGACTTCAGTGCCTCCTTCCCAGAGAACTGTCATCATTTGACTTCTCTCGCCCTTTCCAGGAAGATACCACTCACAAGTCCGTCTTCACTTGATGTAACTCAGAGCACAACCACTGTACAAAACCTTTTCCCAAAGATTATTTTTCAAAAATAATTAGAGGCTTTCATTTAACTTTGTAAATGCCGATGCAGCAGGTAACACTTGGAGTAAACAGGCTAAACAAAACGCTTAAGAGGAAAAGCTGGGAACACAAGTCTATAGGAGATTTGAAAAGTTCTAACACATTCCTGGGAAAATAGAAGGCCCCATGTATGCATAGAAGGAACACATGCCCAAGACTGAGCACGCTTAGTCAACACAGAATTTAAGTTCTTACCTCTGGCTGAAATTGATGCTCTGCACAGCAGACAGTGAAGGACAAAGTAATCAACTGCCTAGCTAGATGTTTAGAGTGTACCACAACAAGCACATAAAGACCCTCAGCAAAGACTGGGAGACTAACTAGTTCCAGGTGTCAAAAACTCTCCATCCAATATCAGCCTAGGCTAACTGAGCAGTGACTTCAGTGGCTACATATGACAAATGACACAGAAATTAAAGAATTAGTTCAGAAAAATCATTAAACATACCAACAATAATAACAGACACTAACAACATTCATACCTGATTTCCAGAGTTGCTACATTAAATTACTTTAAAAGTCCAGTTTTCAACCAAAAATATGAAACATGCAAAAAATCAAGAAAGTATTGTCATAGGTAAGAAAAAAAGAAAGCAACCAATAGAAATTGCCCCTGAGGAAGCCCAAATTTTGGACTTACTGAACAAATACTTTAAATCAGTTATTTTATTTTTTTAATTTGAATTCAATTAGCCAACCTGTAGGACATCATTAGTCTCAGATACAGTGTTCAATAATTTATCAGTTGCATATAATACCCAATGCTCATCACATTATGTGCCCTCCTTAATGCCCATCACACAATTATCCCATTCCCCCACCCACCTCCCCTCCAGCAACTGCTTCTTAGAGTTAAGAGTCTCTCATGGTTTTTCTCTCTCTGATGACTTCCCCTTCAGTTTTCCCTCCCTTACCCTATGATCCTCTACACTGTTTCGTATGTTCCACATATGAGTGAAACCATATAATTGTCTTTCTCTAATTGACTTATTTCACTTAGCCTAATCCCCACCAGTCCCATCCATGTTGATGTAAAAGTTGGATATTCATCCTTTCTGATGGCTGAGTAATATTTCATTGTATATATGAACCACATCTTCTTTATCCATCTGTTGAAGGGCATCTCGGCTCCTTCCAATTTGGCTATTGTGGACATTGCAGCTATGAACACTGGGGGGGGTGGTGCAGGTGCCCCTTCTTTTCACTACATCTGTATCTCTGGGGTAAATACCCAGTAGTGCAATTGCTGGGTTGCAGGGTAGCTCTATTTTTAACATCTTGAGGAACCTCCATACGGTTTTCCAGAGTGGCTGCACCAGTTTGCATTCCCACCAACAGTGTAGGAGGGTTTTCCTTTCTCTGTGTCCTCGTCAACGTTTGTTGTGTCTTGTCTTGTTAATTTTAGCCATTCTGACTAGTGTTAAGGTGGTATATCATTGCGGTTTTGATTTGAATTTCCCTGATGCCAAGTGATGTGGAGCATTTTTTCATGTGTCTGGTGGCCATTTGTATGTCTTTGGAGAAATGTCTGTTCATATCTTCTGCCCATCTCTTGACTGGATTATTTGTTTTTTTGGGTGTTGAGTTTAATAAGTTCTTTATAGATACCATCGACATTTTTCACAGAGCTGGAACAAATAATCCTAAAATTTGGATGGAACCAGAAAAGACCCCAAACAGCCAGAAGAATGTTGAAAAAGAAAACTAAATCAGTTATTTTAAATACGATCAAGAACATTATGTCTAAAGTACTAAAAACAAAGTATGAAAATGATTACTCTCCGAACAAAGAGTATCAATAAAGAGATAGAAGTTAAAAAAAAGAACCCAAAAGAAATTCTGCATTAAAAAGTACAATAACTGAATTGAAAAACTCACTATAAGAATCAAAAGCAGACCTGAGCAGGCAGAAAAAAGAATCAGCAAACCTCAAGATAGATCAATTTGGGATTATCCAGTCTAAGAAAGAGGAAAAAAGAAAAATAAATGAACAGTACCCAGAGACCTGTGGGAAACCATCAAGCACGCCACTGTATACATAATACAAGTTCCACAGAAGGGTGGAAAGTATAAGAGCACAAAGAATATTTGAAGAAATAATGATAAAATTCCCCAAACTGATGAAAAGCATCAATCTACACATCAAATAAGCTCAATGAACTCAAACTAGGATAGATTCAAAAGAGAATCACACCTAGACACATCATAATCATCTGTTAAGTCCAAAAAGACAGACTCTTGAAAGCAGCAAGAGAAGCAACTTGTTACATACACACGATCCTCAAATTAGTAGCTTATTTCTCATCAGAAACCGTAATGAAAAACGAAGTCTGAATAGACCTGAAGCAAGTAAAGTGACTGAATTAATAATTAAAAATCTTCCTACAAAGAAAAGCCCAGCACCAGGTGAATTCACTGGTGAATTTCACTAAACAAGTAGAAGTCGAATTAACAACACTTCACAAACTCCTAAAAAAAAAAAAACAGAAGAAGAGGGAACATGTCCCAACTTGTTCTATGAAGCCACTATTAACCTAAAACCAAAATCAAAGACAACACAAGAAAACTACAGAACAATTTCCCTTATGAATACAGACCTAAAAACCCTCAGAATAGTAACAGCCAATCCTGCAGCATGAAAAAGAATTATGTATCATAATCAACCAGGATTGCATGACTTGTTCAAAATACAAAAATCAATCAATATAATACCAAATTATATCAATAGAACAAAGGACAGAAAACACACAATCATCTCAATGTATGCAGAAAAAGGATTTTACAAAATCCAACACTTTTTCACAATAAATGCACTCAACAAACTAGGAACAGAAGGGACTTTCTCAATCTGATAAAATTCATCTACAAAAACTCAAAAACTAAAGATGTAATGTATGGTGATTAACATAATATAATAATACAAAAAAACAATTATCTCCATTGTGCTGTGGAAATAAAAATAAAACAATCCTGAAAAGAAAAAAAACACCTCACAGGTAAGGTCACATTTAATAGCGAAAGACTGAAACCTTTCCTCCCCTCTGAGATCAGAAATAAGACTTTTACCACGTGTGATGATACTGTTACCATCAGTACTGAACTGAAGGTTCTAGCTAGAGCAACTGGCAAGGAAAAAAAAACAAAAGGCGTCCAGATTGGAAAGGGAAAAATAGAACTATCTCTATTTGCAGATGACATGATCTTATACCTAGAAAATCCTAAGAAATAACTCCCCTACCAACTAAAAAAAAAATAGAGCTAATAAATGATTTAGGAAGGTGACAGAATACAACAATTTGAAAAATTCAATTGTATTTTTATATAATAGCAATGAACAATCCAAAACCGTTCCATTTACAACAGCATCAAAAAGAACAAAATATTTAGGAATAAATTTAACAAAAGTGGTGCAAGACTTGTACAATGAAAGCTATAAAACATCACTGAGGGGAGTTAAAGAAGATCTAAGTACATGGAAAGATACTCCAAGTTCATGAATTGGAAAAGTTAATACGGTTAAGTTGGTAGTACTCCCAAAATTGATTTACACTTCAAGGTAATCCCTACTAAAATCCCAATGGGCTTTTCTGCAGAAATGGACAACCTGATTCTAGCATTAATATGGAGTTGCAAGTGACCCAGCGTAGAGCCAAAACAATCTTGAAAAAGACTGAATATGAAGGACACATACTTAATGATTTCTAAACTTACTTTAAAGCAACAGAAATCAAGACAGTGTGGTACTAGCATAAGGACAGAGACAGAGATCAATGAAATAGAATTTAGAGTCCAAAAAAAAGCCCAAACATCTACCGCAAACTGCTTCTCGACAGGGTACCAAGAAAATTCAATAGGGAAAGACAATATCTTGAACAAATGATGCTGGAACAACTGAATATTCACATGCAAAAGAATGAGGTTTGACCTTGATCTTGTAAATTAATCCAAAATGGATCAAAGACCTAAACATAAGAGCTAAAACTATGAAATTCTTAGAAAAAATACAGGAGTATAACTTTATGACTGCTGAATAAGCAGTTGTTTCTGAGATACAGCACCTAACACACCAGTACCAAAGAACAAAATAGAAATTAGACTTTATCAGTTTAAAATGTGTGCTTTAAAGGACACTATCAAAAAAGTGAAAACACATTTATTCATTTCTTTGGTTTCTTAAATTTCGCAAAGTGAAATCATATGGTGTTTGTCATTCTCTGACCTATTTCACTTAGCATAATACCCTCTAGCTCCATCCGTGTCGTTGCAGATGGCAAGACTTCAGTCTTTTTTTTATGGCTGAGTAATATCCCATTGTATATATATACCACATCTTCTTAATCCTTTCATCAAAGATGGACATTTGGGCTGTTTACAAATGAACAAAGGAAAAAAAAATAAGGGAGACAAAACAAGAAACAGACTCTTGACTATAGAGAACAAACAGATGGTTACCAGAGGGGAGGTGGGTGGAGGGATGGGAGAAATAGATGAAGGGGATTAGAGCACACTTACCGTGTGTGATGAGCACCAGGTAATGTACAGAATTGTTGAATCACTATATCGTACACCTGAGACTAATATAACACTTCATGTTAACTATGCTAGAACTAAAATTTAAAAATTTAGAAAAAATTTTTTTTCAAGTGAAAACACAATCCACAGAATTGGAGAAAATATTTGTAAATCAAGTATCTAATAAGGGTTTGGTATCCAGAATGTATTAAAAATAACTTCCAATAAGGCGCCTGGGTGGCTCAGTCGTTAAGCGTCTGCCTTCGGCTCAGGTCATGATCCCAGGGTCCTGGGATCGAGCCCCGCATCGGGCTCCCTGCTCGGCGGGAAGCCTGCTTCTCCCTCTCCCTCTGCCCCTGCTTGTGTTCCTCCTCTCGCTATCTCTCTCTGTCAAATAAATAAATTTAAAAAAATCTTTAAAAAAATTAAAAAATAACTTCCAATAATAATAAAACCCTCAATTAAAAAATGGGTAAAGGACTTGAACAGACATTTCTGCACAGAAGATACCCAAACGTCCATTAAACACATAAAAAGATCTTAAAAACATCATTAGACATTAGGGAAATGCAAATCAAAACCACTTGAAAATCCACTTCACACACACTAGGATGGCTATAATCAAAAAAGATAAACAGTAACAAATGTTGGCAAGGATGCTGTAAAATTTTAATCCTCATACGTTGCTGATATAAAAGTAAAATAATAAAGGCTCTTGAAGAAATAGTTTGCAAGTTCCTCAAAATGTTAAACACAGAGTTACCCTATGTTCTAAGGTATATATTCAGGAGAACTGAAAACAGATTCACACACAAACTTCTTCAGGAATGCTGGTAACAGCATTGTTCATATAGCCAAAAAGTGTAAACTGCCCCCAAATCCATCAATTGATGGATACACAAGAAGTGGTATATCCATACAATGGATTATTACTCAGCCATAAAATGGAATTATGTGCCCATACACTCTATGACATGAATAAACCCAAAAACACTATACTAAGTGAAAGAAGCCAAATGCAAAGCACCACATCATGTAGGATTCCACTTACATAAGATATCCAGAACAGGGAAATTAATAGGGAGAGAAAGTATATTAGTGGTTTCCAGGGGCTGGAGAGTGACTGCTTACTGGGTACGATGTTTCTTTTCGGAGCTATCAAAATGCTGTGGTATTACATAGTGATCGTTGCAAAACCTTGTCAGTGTACTAAAAACTACTGGAATGTTCACTTCAAAGGAGGAATTTTAAGCATGCAAATTTACCCCAGGAAACAAAACAAAACACCACACCACCAAAAAAGTTTTAGTTGCTATGCCTCTCATATGAGTACTGCAAAAGCTTATGAATCCAAAACCCTTTTAATATAGATCTCATCTGAAAAAAATTTTAGCATATTTGAACTGCTTATGTTTAGTATTATGGCTAATAATTATATAATAACAAGCAGAAACACTATAGACAACTTTAATTAGATAGCTTCTAGAAATAATTATTTTCACACACTTAGGCAGTTATAGCAAACAGAATCAGAGCTGGATGAATCAAACCATATGGAAATAACTCTAATCCATTTCCACAGAAGGAAAAGGGCCTTAGGAGACTAGGATGTCTGGGGAACATTAGCCTTTTGGACAAGATTCATAAAATTTAAACAAATGCTAAATACTTTCTTAAAAGTACTGAACATCTATTTATTAATACCTGGAAAATTTGACGATCCCACTATTTTCACCTTATCTTGGGTCAAGCGAAAACCTCTTGGTAATCGAATCAAAGATCCAACTATCAAAAACAAAAAGAAATGATGAGCAATCTGCCTCATTAGAAATTCCAAGATATTCAAATAGCAGAGTATCACAGTATATTTGATCCCTGTTGAAGGAGGAACGGTAAGTCAATCTCTTGCAACATCTGGCATCTCCCTTCTGACTCCACTCTCTCCCTTACGCGCCAGTGAAATTAACCTACTCACTGTGTCCCCTATTGCACCTCATCTCAGGATTTTTTCTACAACCACTTAGAATACTCTTTTTCAAAATCCAAATCCCCCACGCTTCAAGACCCAAATCACAAGTCCCTCTTCCTGCAAACCTTGTTTGTCCTTATCACTTCTCATATTCCCTTACTTCCATCATCAGCACCTCTTTCGTGGCAGTCTACATTGTATTATATTATAGCTCTTTATGCACGTATATAATTTTTCGTTAGATTATAAGCTCTATTGATAGCAGGATCCATTAATAGTACGATCAGTGTTTATGTCAACTTATCAAGAATCAGTACCAAGCATCCTGCACATAAGACAAACTAAATAATAGTTAAATACGATATATTCTGAGATTCTTCAGTCATTGTTGAATGAGCAAATGGACCTAAGAGTGTACACAGACCAAGTGGTAGGAGCAGTATTAAAAAAAACGGAATACAGCATCCACCCAAAGAACATTTAACAGAGTGGGAGGAGGGTATATTCAAAGTCAGAAGACCACTTACTGGCCTTAGGAAAGTCACCTTAAACTCTAGCATCTCCGCTTTTCTCATCTGCAAAATGAGACTGCCATTTCGGATTCACAGCGTTATTGTAGGGACTGAATGGAAGGTGGTACAAATGCTATGTGAATATCTTTACTACTCAGCGCTTAAGAATTAAGGCATTGCCTATTTTAGGTCTTCTATCCTCAGGTCTGATCTTGCGACTGGATCTAAAGACAGCACACGCCACCCCCCCAACCCCCACTACCCTATCCAGTGTAATACCATGGGCCATGGCCAAGAAGCATCCTCTCCTGCAGGCTAATTAGAGGTTATCAGCTCTCGCCTACTTAGAACGACTACGCATTCACTCCCACTTCTTTCCTTTCTCCTCCTTACCCCATGCCTTCCTCCACAATCCTTCTACATTTACTTTCTTGGAGAAGCGCTCTCATTTCTCCTCCTTTGTACAGTTTTTAGCATTTTGACCAAATCTCTTTTGAGTTTTTTTTTATCCAATACTTTTTTACAATCTAACATTTGAGCACAAAATACTGCAGCCAAAACGTTCTCGGTTGCCCGACGGCGGCTGAAGCCCTCCCTTCAGTGTGCTCGCGCGTATCCGAAACACGTGTGAAAACAGTATGGAACTCTGGGGCACAAAGGAGGAAACACGACGGCAGAAAAACGTCTCCACTGGGCCGTCCCAGGGTTCCCTGCATTTTGTAACTACCACCGACAGGGGGAGCTGCGGGACCCAGGACAGGGACGTGCGGGGCGGCCCAGGCCGTGCGTGCCGCACAGAGGGGAGGCGGGCACCCCGCGTCCGGCGGGGCTGGCGGGGCAGCCGGGGGGGGG
>NC_058414.1:4101164-4158095 GCF_002201575.2 Neomonachus schauinslandi
GAAGAAGCGCCGGTACCGGCCGGAGGGGGTGTGTTCGCGTAAGCCCTCCAGAAGGGGGAGGGGTCGGCGGGGCAGCCGGGGGGAGAGGGGTCGGCGGGGCAGCCGGGGGGCGGGCCAGGGAGGCGATTCGCAGCCAGGCTAACTGGACACCGTGCACGGAGGTTGTCCCGGAGCGCTTCTGCCCGTGCGGCAACAGTCTCTCCGGTCACCGGCACCCCGCGCGAGCGCAAGGTCTTCTGCAGGGCTTACGCGAACACACCCCCTCCGGCCGGTACCGGCGCTTCTTCGGTTCGGCGGGCGCACGTGACCCGGGGAGGCCAGCCCCGGGCGGGAGGGGCGCCCCGCGGAGCCCGTGGCGGCGGCGCCCACGCCTCACCTGACGGGGACGCCCGCGCCACGAAGGCGGAGAGCAGGAGGACGACCGCGGCCCAGGTGAGCGGGGAGCCCGCGGCCGGGGCCCGCCGCCAGCCCTGCCGCCGCCGCCGGCCGGGGGCCGAGGCCTCCATCCACTCGCCACCGCCGCCGCCTGCCGACCGTCGGCGCATAAGATCGTTATGCGGCGCGCGCCCACCTGCCGGCCGGAAGTCGGCGGGCGGCGGGCCGGAAGGACGGGCCGCCACTTCCGTCGGGGCGGGGGCGGGGCGCGGCGGGCTGTCGCCTGGGCCGTGTGCTTCGACGCCAACTGAGGGCCGCAGCGCCGCCGTCCGTGCCGTCCGTGAGCGGTCCTTCGGAACCTGGGCGCTAATCAGGGGCCTTGCCAAAGGTTCTGGTGCTGGAGAAGAACCGCGGACCCCACAGCCCGCGCCCTCCCCTTTGAGTGCGCGTCGGTGGGCCGAGAGAGGCCGTTTCCGGAGCTGGCGGCCCGAGCTTCCGCACGGGGGCTGTGGGAACCGAGCGCGCGAGCGCGCGTTCCGCCCTCGCGGGTTGCCTGGCCTCGACGTCACCTGCCCGAGCTTCGTGGATGGATGGCCCCCGGGGGGGGGGGGAGGGGTCGGCGCGCGCGCATTGGTGCGGCCGGAAGTCAGACCCGTAAGCCCCGCAGAGAGGCTTAGTGGGCAGGACAGAGCGGGTCGACTTCCGTGCGGCGCTCGGCCTGTACGTGAAGTACGTGAAGACACCTGTCTGCATTTCCGGCCGGAACGTGTTGAGAGGGTCGTGCCTCGGGCCCGCGGCAGGAAGGATGGGCTCGGCGGGAACGGAGCTACGGCGCGAACGCACCTCGTGCGGCTGAAGCCGGCGCACCGGAGGGGAGTGTGAGCCGCTGAATGACGGGCGTCGTTGCCTTCGCTGGGAGGAGAGGAGCGCTCCGTCGCCGGTGGGCCGGGGGCTGGGACGGGATTCAGATGACAGCCCAGCCTCCTGAAGGAACGCCTTCGCGCGGGTGCTGTTCACAGCCGTCACCGCCCGGCTGTCGGCAGCGGGCCGGACCTCCGAGTTCGTGGGTGACCCTTCGAGGCGAGGATCTTGGCCATTTCGTCACCATTTTAACCTCAACCAAAACATAGTTCCTGCACACAGTACGCTATAAATTTAAAAAAGGAAGGATGGAGGAAAAAAGGGAGCAAGGAAAGAATAAGCAGAAAGAAATGGGGCTCGTTCTGGACCAGGATCGGGATGTTCCTTGAGTTTTCTGGCTATTTTTATGCATGTGTTAATTGTTTGGTAAACTGTACACAGTCCTGTTTATTCCACTGAGTAGATTTACATCTTGAGAGATTCTTGTCTGTAGAAGGTTCTGAGTTGAATTTACTGTGCTGGAGGGGCGCCTGGGTGGCTCGGGTGGTTAAGCCTCCGCTCTTGGTTTCGGCTCAGGTCGTGATCTCAGAGTCCTGGGATCAGTCCCGCTGGGGTGGGGGGATTGATGGGGTCTGCTTGAGATTCTCCCTCTCCCTCTGCCCCTCTGTCTCTCTTGTCTCTCTCTAAAATAGATAAATAAAATCTTTAAAAAAATAAACTTCCTATGCTCGAGCATGTTTTAGTAGGATTTAGATCTAGCCAGCATTCTGGTCAAGACCTTCCTTGCAGGTTTTTTGAGCACATCCAATAAATACATACATATTACTGAATAGTGCCCAATCGCTACATCTAGGTATATGCCCTGCTAAAGCTCCTGTTAATTTTTATAAACAGGTAAACCCGCACAATACCAGATGGACTTTTGACTGTCATTGACTCGTTGTTTTCTGCCATCAAGAATTTGCTTCAGTTCGGGCACCCGGGTGGCTCAGTCGGTTAGGCGACTGCCTTCGGCTCAGGTCATGATCCTGGAGTCCCGGGATCGAGTCCCGCATCGGGCTCCCTGCTCGGCGGGGAGCCTGCTTCTCCCTCTGACCCTCCCCCCTCTCATGCTGTCTCTCATTCTCGCTCTCAAATAAATAAAATCTTTAAAAAAAAAAAAAGAAAAGAAAAAAATAGGGGCGCCTGGGTGGCTCAGTCGGCTAAGCAACTGCCTTCGGCTCAGGTCATGATCCTGGAGTCCCGGGATCGAGTCCCGCATCGGGCTCCCTGCTCGGCGGGGAGTCTGCTTCTCCCTCTGACCCTCCTCCCTCTCATGCTCTCTGTCTCTCATTCTCTCGCAAATAAATAAAATCTTAAAAAAAAAAAATAAAAGAATTTGCTTCAGTTCATCAGTCCCTCCTACCTTCATCTACTGTGTAAATTCCTAATATTCGACCTGAGAATAGGATGTTACATTGGAGATTGCAGTTCATGTATGCTGTGAATCTGAAGATGGAAAGCCAGTTGCTGGAAATACGAAAGTAGGTTTCTCATTCATGTTTGCGTGGGCTTTTTTGGTTTTGTTTTGTTTTGTTTTGGTGGTTTGGTTTTGTTTTACCCCAGAAGGGATGGTGTGATCCCTGTGCCCAAATTCCAATATTTGGAATTCTATGGTAGCAGTTTTCATGCAAGTCCAAATTATCTCATTGAAATGACCAATATAGTAATGGTTTTTTTTTTTTTTTACATGTGACCTAATAGCTCCTACCTTATTGTAGTTTCCTGAAATGAGTTCAAAAATCCCATTGGTCTTATTCTGTACACTGGTAGCCAAAAGGTAAGGTAATTTAGAGCATTTTAAAGATGAACTTGTACTTTGAATATTAATTACTTACTTTTCTTAAAAATTAGGTGCACTGAATTAACTATGGTATAATACCTGTTCATTCTTTGCACTGCATTTAAATTTACATTTATTTAGGTAATGAGTTTTGTAATTTATTATATCTATAATGTAAATAATTTTTGTCAGATATATACTTTAAAAATATATTCTTACTTGATTAACTGCTTTATACTCTTTAGTGAATATCATTTACTTATAAAAGTTCAACTTAGGGAAACATTTAAAAATAAGTAACAAATGAACAGTGGGAAAAACTATCATGAAAATATTACTAACAGCTATTTTTGTTTTTCCTAAGAATTAAATTATGACGTATATAGTAAATGGTCCAATGTGTTAGAGTTCTAGCTGTTGCCAAGCAACAAGCATTCTTGTTTTGCTTTTTCTGTCCTGGTCCCTTACTACCCTATACTTCTTTTGGTAGAGAAAAAATATTTACCTTAAAAAAAAAAAAACTATCAACATTATAAAACCAATTCAGTAACTTTATGTTAGATTAACCAATCCTCAACTTTTGGACATAATACGTTTTATAGTTAAATAGAAAGGAGTCTTCAGAAGCACTTAATTTACAGTCATCCAAAATCCTAAAGAGAAAGGCCATGGATATGGATTCACAGTCCAAACCTGGAAAGATAAGTATCTCTGAAAGGTCCATCCTTTCAGGAAAAAAGGCTGTTGAGAATATAGATTACCCACACTACTATAATCTCTTAAGGAAAATGAACATGCCTTTTGTGAAAGGAGTTGAAGACAGACATAACTATGGCAGAATTGAAAAGAAATGCAACCCTACTTTTCTTAAATTTCACCCTTATCCCCCTTCCGTCCTGCCAGACTACCATTTACACTATCCTTATCCCCCACCATATGGGCGAGATTATCCATTATTTCCACTTCGGGATGATGTGCCCTTGGGTGATGCCTGTTCCGGGTTTTTGAGTCCTGGTGGCGATGCTGATTTAAAGCCCGGCATTGGCAGAACCATACCAAGCCTGGTGGATTCCAGTGATGTGAAACCGCAACATCGAGTTCCCAGGCCAGACACAGGATTTCAAACAACACTGAAAAGGCAAAACATTTTATTAGAAGAACTAAAACAGGACAGGAGATGGAATTCCAGGGCAATACCAGACATTTCCATCAGAGCAAGACTTGGAGGTAAGTAAAGTGACATGGACTTAAACCTTCAAACAAGGGAGAAGAGTGTGGATATAAGTCTGAGTATTTAGCAGTAAATTTCACATAAAATTATAAAGAAGTGAATAAGGAACTCTTACTTTTAAATTATAGATTGTAAGGAAAAACTAGGAAGAATGATTAGCCTTTTATAAACCTATTCGTAAAAAAAAAAAGTTTTTTAAAAAGTGCATTAATTAGGATAAGTGACCAACACAAAGTGTGTATCAGATAATTTATTCTAGACCTATGGATAGCCTAATTTTTCCAGAAGGGCATATATGTTTTGTTTTGATAATCGTGTAGCATGCTTCCATATCTATCTGTCTCCCTTGAAAAACCAAATCTGCTGGTGGTTATAAAGAGGTCACAGGAGCTGAAATGAAATGGGAAGGTACTTGAAAGTAGATCTGGGGGTCTGTTAGGAAGCAACCCTTCCACAGCCCTGGACACAGAATTGGTGACCCCTTACTGATAGCTATATCTTACGGTTTCTCTGTGAGAACTCCCAGAGAGTGTCACAGGCCTGGTCCAGAAAGGGTGAGGAACACCAAAGGAAAGGAAAGGAAAGGAAAGCCGCATGGTGTATTTTTGTATGGAGGTGTGTCTGGCAAGCAGGAAGTACAGGGAGGTTAACATCTCTGAGCATGTGGAAAGGAAAAGACCAAATGCTGTAGCAAGAGCTAAGCTTTGTCTATGCCAGAGGCCGCACCCCCTCCACTGGTGCATCTGGCCATAGACTAGAGGCCTAAGGGGACAGTATGTGAAGGAACAGTGACCCCACCACTTGTTGGAGCAGTGGGGATTCATGGTCCCTGCCACTTCTCCATGGAGAGAGGCCATAGTCACTTGGGACCTGGAAGGGGATAAGAATAAAGGAAAAGGTAATAGAAATGAAGAACCCTTCTTCCCAGCCCCACCCTGCAGATACCCACTTTTGAACAGACAGAGCTATTTGGAGAGATACAAGCATGTGATAGGAGTTATTCTTTTAATGTGCCCTTCAGCTGTGGACTTAGCACATAGGCTTCAAGAAATCCCTCAGTTTGGAATTTCCATATAAAGGATATGAATGAAGTTCAACAACCTATTTTAAGAAATAAGTATTTTCTAATCTCTTGGAAATGCCATCTAGTGAAATACAGTATTACTGAAAGCTAATGTAATTCGCATTGAACAATGGATGAGTTCAGGTCGGTCTTGCAGACACAGAACATCTTACTGATTCCAACTCTGAAGAAAAGAGCTTGAGCTCACTCTTTTGCTAATGTTTCAACGTAAAATAGTAGTCATTGTCAGGAATATGTCTTTAAAGGAATTGAAGTTGTTTTTTCTAGTAGTCCTATTTTAGACAAGTATACCACTTTGCTTGTAAGCAGTAAACCCTAGCCTATGTAATTTTTAAGAACAATATTTTTCGTTTGTAAGTTTTTCTAAGATTGGACTCTCAAAACATTATTACAACAAATTAGAGGCTGAAGAAATAATTTATTAAAGCTAACGTAAAATGAAAATAGGGTTAACAGACTGCACCAACAATTCAGAACCAAGTATAGAACTCACTACCTGGATCAGTACAACAGAATTCAGTAGACTTTCTGGGCTTGAGTCCTGGTAGAAGGCTTACTTGCACTATGACCCAGGGCTCTTCATGCCTGTGTATCCATATTTATAAATTTACGTACTAGTAATACTTCATAAGGTAATAGTGAAGACTAATATAATTCACGTACAGATATCTGACATGGAGGAATACACCAATAAATGTTAGCTATTAGAAAGTCCAGAATTTTCAATTCCTTGGCAATAAGAGTACTTCTCTTATAAAATTGTAAGGATTAAATGAATTAAGACATGTAAAGCACTTAACAAAATTCCTGGAACCTGGTTAAAGCATTCAATTAATAGTAGCTGTTAATATTAGCTATTACAGTTTCAAAGAGTAATACTGGCGGTCCATGATTTGGTTCAATATAATTTGTCCTAGGTTTTCAATGATTTTGTAGATCTTGGAAATAATCATTAATTATAAATAATAAGTACTTTCAGTTTTTAGCAAATCTAAATACACATAATTTCGAATACATTCTGAGAAGAATGTCTTTGTAAAATTAACTATATCACACACAAATATGCTTTTCAGTGGGCTTTCATAAATACCAAAACGATATCACAAAAGCTTATATTGCCAATTTCTTGCTTTATTCCAACTTTGTCTAGACAACTGGATTCGGTACTTTTTTGTTCCTAGTTGGCTTTCTTTCTCATACGCTAATCAAGTACTCTAAACTTATCCTAATTATATTCAAACCTTTCTTTGGTCTTTTTGCCTCTCCTTACAGGAGATGACACATCTTCCTTATCACAGGAAAAATAGAGGTTGCCTATTATCACAGCCTTGATTCTCCTGTATTCAGCTTCCTAAGATCAACACTTATAACTCTTTGTGTATCTTCCTGCTTTTTTCTTTTTTAGCTACTGTCTCAGCTCAAGCTGCTAAAACAAAATATCATAGACTGGGTGGCTTAAGCAGCAGGCATTTATTTAGGTTGGGAAGTCCAGGATCAAGATACAGGGTAACTTGGTTCCTGGTGAGAGCCCTCTTTCTAGCTTGCAGAGGGCCTGCTTCTTGCTGTTCCCTCCCCAGGCAGAGAGAGAGAGAGACAGCTCTTGGTCTCTCCTCCTCTTTTTGTAAGGAAAGTAGTCCTATCATATAAGCCACACCCTCCAGGCCTTATCTAAACCTAATTCCCTCCTGAAGGCCCAACCTTCAAATACCATCACATTGGGGGTAAAAGTTTCAATATACAAATTGGGGGGGTGGGGTATACAAACTTTTACTCCATAACAATCAACCATTTTTAAGTGTATGGTTCATTGGTATTAAGTGCAACCTTCACCACTGTTCATCTCCTTAACACTTTTCATCTAAAAAACAGAAACTGTACCGATTAAATACTAACTTCCTATCTCCTTCCCTTCTCCCTGGGCCCCTGGCAATCACCATTTTACTTTCTGTCTCAGAATTTGGCTACTCTGGAAACCTCATATAAGTGAAGTCATAAAGTATTGGTCTTTTTGTGACTGGCTTATTTCATTTAGCATAATGTCCTCGTGAATAAAAATGTTCACATCATAGCATGTATCAGAATTTCTTTTTAAGGCTAAATAATTTTCCTTTTTATGTATATACCACATTTTGTTTATTTATCCATTGGTGGACACTTGGGTTGCTTCACCTTTTGGCTATTGTGAATAATACTGCTATGAACTTAGGGGTGTAAATCTCTTCAAGACCCCGCTTTCAGTTCTTTGGGGTATGTACCCAAAAGTGGAATTGTTCAATTACATGGTAATTCCATGTTTAATGTTTTGAGAAACCACCATACTGTTTTCCATAGTGGCTACTCCATTTTAAATTGCCACCAACAATGCACAAATACAATTCCTTGCATTCAAGGAATAAACCTCACTTGGTCATGGTGTATAATACTTTCAATGTGTTGTTAAATTCTATTTTCTAGTATTTTGAGGATTTTTGCATCAGTATTTATCAGGGATATGATCTGTAGTTTTCTTGTAGTGTCTTTGTCTGACTTTGGTATCAAGGTAATGTTGGCCTCATAGAATGAGTTTGGGAGCATCCCCTTCTCTTCAGTATTTTTGGAAGAGTTTGAGAAGGATTGGTATTACTTTCTCTTTAAATGTTTTGTAGAATTCACCAGTGAAGCCATCTGGTCATGAGCTTTTCTTTGTTGGGAAGTTTTTGATTATTGATTCTCCCTATTAGTTACAGATCTGTTCATATTTTCTGTTTCTAAATGATTCAGTCTTGGTAGGTTGTCTGTTTCTAGGAATTTGTCTATTTCATCTAGGTTATATAATTTGTTGGTGCACAGTTGTTCATAGTACATTCTTATCCTTTTTATTTCTGTAAATTTGTTAGTTTGCAACCTCAGGAGTTCTTTGGGTGAAATCTAAAACTGGCCCTCATACATGGAGGGCAGAGAGAGAAAAAAGAAAGAGGCAGGTCACCCCAGATGGGTAAGTGGCAGGTTTAATAAGAAAGAGAACTTACATACAAGGCTTGTCTTGGGGGCTGCAAGACAAGTAGATCTCCACACCTGGCCTTTGGAATCCTAGAAGTCTGTATAAAGACCTTAACAGGGTTCAGTCATATTACCATCCAGATGGTCTCAACAACACCTTACTCTGGGCTCCATTCTTGAAACAGCTCCTGCTGGGGGAACGGTGGGCAGAAAGTACATTTCTAGGACAGGGGAGTGGGTGAGAAGCCTCCCATGTCACATCCTCTTGATGACTCCTCCAACAAATATTAGTTGTTCTCTCCCCTTTCTCATTTATGATTTTAGTTTATTTGAGTCTTCTCTCTTTTTTTTCTGAGTCCATCTAGCTAAATGTTTGTCAATTTCTTTTTTATATTTTCAAAAAAAAAACACTCCTACTTTCATTGATTGTATTGTTTTTTTCTTCTCTATTTTGTGTATCTCTACTCTGATCTTTATTTCCTTCTTTCTGCTAGCTTTGGGTTTAGTTTCTTTCTTTTTCTTTTTCTTTTTTTTTTGTACTTCCTTAAGTTATACTTAGGTTGTTCATTTGAGATCTTTTTTCATTAAGGTAAGTGTTTATACCAATAAACTTCCCTCTTAGTTCTACTTTTGTTGAATCCCATAACTTTTATTGTATTGTGTTTTTGTTTTCATTTTTCTCGAGATAATTTCTAATTTTCCATATGATTTCTGCTTTGGTTATTCAGGGGTGTGGTGTTTAATTTTCATATATTGATTTGTAGTTTCATTCCATTTTGTTGATTTCTATTTTGATTCCATTGTGATCAGAAAATATACTTTGCGTGATTTCAGTCTTCTAAAAATTATAAAGACCTGTTTCATGGCCTACGATATAATTTGTTCTATAGAATGTTCCATGTGCACCTGAGAAAAATATGTGTTCTGCTTGGGTATTCTGTTGGATAAAGCGTTCTGTATATGTCTTTTGTGACAGATTTTTGTTTGAGTTCTTTATTTCCTTATTGATCTTTGTCTAGTTGTTCTATCCATTACTGAAAGTAAAATATTGAGGTCTCCAATTACTAGTGTAGAGTTACTTCTCCCTTAAATTTTGTCAATATTTGCATCATATATATTGAAGGTCTATGTTTGGTGCATATAGATAAAGTAGAGAACAGAGAAGTAGAAAAAATCAACTAAACCTGAACCTGGTTCTTTGAAAATAACAAAATTGACCTATCTTTAGCTATATTGAGAAAGAAAACTCAGAGAAGACCACTAACGACGGTATTTTAGATGTTGAAAAATGTATTTCTAACCATTAGAGGAGAGAAAACACATGAATAAGAAAATATACATAGAATAGTCCTTAAATCTTTCTGTTAAAGTTTTGTTTCTTTAAAACATTATAGAAATGTTTTATAATAAAAATAATAGGGCCTATGGAAAAATAGTGTTCATGGCAGATCCCTCCAAACTCACTCAATTTCATGGGTTACACACAAAACCAACTCACGATGAAAATATCACGGTTTCAAACATGTTAAATCTCTAATAAGTGAAGAAATAGCACAGTGCTTCCCTTTACAAAGGACTTGATATTTGTTTGGTGGCATGAAAGTGGTAAAGTGAGATGGTGCATTATAAGGAGGAGGTGTGTAATTGCTGGTCCCAAAGGTGACCCTTGGCAGCTCACTCCTTCCTGTGAGTGCCTGCCACCCTCCTACCATGAGATGAGGTCTGTTTCCTTCCCACGTTGATTCTGGGCTCTCGCCTATATTAGCAACCATGCTGCAAGTGGAGACTTTTTTTTTGTACTTGCAAGTTGGGATTGGACCTCTTGGGATCTTCCTCTGGATTCTCAGTCACTATTTTGTGAAAAATTCTATAAAGGCCCATAGGGGGAAAGAAAAGTAACAAAAAACAAGGCACTGGTCAGCAGACCCAGCTCAGCTCCCTGGTAACAGTCAACACCCACTTGCCAGCCAGTGAGTGAGATAATTTGGGGCCTCTTGAGCAATCCCAAGCTGTAGCACATGACCTACAACACCCAGACCAGCTTCAGAGTACTGGGAGACAACGAATGGTTGCTTAAGATGCTCGGCTTTGGCGTGCTTTGTTTGGCAGCAGGAGACACTGAAATGAGGTAAGGGAAATGACATCATCATACTTAGGCATGGATGTCCTACCCTGAGGTGCATAGCTGTAATTCAATGTCCTGTTCCCTATCCCCTTCTAGCCTAAAAATCAAATTTTAGGTTCTGTTGTTTTCCTATTTTCCTCCTTTTCCAAAGCAGCTGCTTCAGTGGAACCTCAAAGTGCCATCCTGCTGCTGTTGGCACAATAGTCTTCTGAGGGTTTCCTTCAGTCAGCTGGGTCACAGACAGAATTATCCTTATTCTCAAACCTGGAATGATCGTGGGATTCAGCACTGCCTCTCTCACTTTGCCTTCGCCTCTTGCCTCTGCCTCTATTTTCTCTCGCTGCTGTGACAAGGTACCACAGACTCAGCAGCCCCACACAGAACCCATTTATTAGCTCCCAGTTTTGTGAGAAGACGGGGCAGGCTCAACTGGCTTTCTACTCAGGATCTAACTGCCCAAACCTGCAGTGTCTGGGAAAAATCTACCTGAGGCTCATTCAGGTCGTACAGAACCCGGTTCCTTGCATTGGAGGTGTCAGATTCCCTGTCCTGGACAGCCAGGGACACCCTCGTCCTGGAGGCTACCTGTGCCCCTTCGCACACAGCCTCCTCTGTCTTCCAAGTCAACAGTGGTGTATCGAGGCTTTCTCAGACTCTAATCTTCCTGATTTCCCCTTTGTCAAGGTTAGATCAAATATTATCTTCAGGAAGATGTTCTTAACTCCCCACAATCCGGCTGGGCTAGTATTCTTCCTCTGCACTCCCACAGCGCGCAGAGAACAAGTATTATTACAGTTGCTACACGACCCTGAAGCTATCTACTAACATGACTATTTTCCACTTATTCATGAGCACCTCAAAACCAGGAACCCCCTCTTCTGTCTTTGTGTACGCATCTACTTCCATTTACAACACAGTAAATATTTGTTGCAGTCTGTGTGCATATTCGCTAGTCTCTTAGGACTTCTATCATTAGATAACTTATCTGCATAGTAACCAGACTCCTCTGTGTTGCCACCATCCCTAATACATCTACATGCTCATCTGCAGATTCATAGTACTCAACAGACTTCTTCAAATAATGAGTAGTAAATAATTCTGCACTACTACCATTATCCTAACATGTAAATTCCAGAGCTATTCAGTTCTCACTGCTAAGAAAAGTTGTTATATAATCCATTGAAATGTCAGTTAACATCACACAGTGTGGCTTTCTCATAGGAAATATTTCTGGTGGAAGAAAAAGAAACAAACAACAAAAAAAAAACCTCTATCACATTTTTAATCCAAAGCACATACATCTTTGTTTTCAGGTTGGACAAGCCCACTCAAAGTTACTCCTTTACCACCTCGTCATGAAGCATGCTCAATAAATCACACGTTCGCATTTGATGAAGAAGCAACATGTACGGTAAGATTTCCTGACTGGATGGTGCTATACAATATTTGTAATTAATTTCTTTGTCCGTGTGTCTGATATTTTATTTCCTGCAAAAAAATAGCTGCCATTTATAAAGTACTTCTTACGTGCCAGGAGCTGTGTGGACCTTCACAGTGATGGTGTACTGTGTCTCGTCTTGTGCCTTCCTACAACGAGACTGTGGGGAGGAGTGAGTAGTAAATGCTGGTAGTGCCCAACCCAGACGCCCTTTACTGGCAAGGGCATCCTCTTCCAGGGGCACCGAGTGGTGGCCACACAACAGCAGACAGCCACCAGCCTGGAGGACTGCATCCTGCCCCAATGTCCCCTCAGACTTTGGCCCACGGCTGACCGACTTCCTTGAGGAAACAGATCTAAATCTAAGCTGGATCCTGCTGAGACCACATTGTCACTAGCCTCTTGCCCTGGTTCTACCCTACTCTTCACCTAGAGTGCTCCTATAGTGTACGACTTGAGCAAAAATCCTGTTTCCATCCCTGCTTCTGGACAAAGCAGTGTTGTTATCCCCACTTTATCTGAGAAAGCTAATGCCCAGTGACATTAACTAATTGACTTTTAATCCCACAGTAAGTATGAAACCAAAATTTAAACCTAGGCATCTTTCTAAATTTAAGGATTGTGTTATTAACCATTTTTCTATGTGGATTGTATAGTCTCTAAAGCCTGATATTTAAATGACTTGAAGACCCCAAGGTGTATACAGATATCTCAAGGTTTTTCTTTCCTAAAAAAAAATGGCTTTATTGCGATATATTTCATACACACAAAAGTCATCCATTTAGAGTGTTCAGTGTTTTTTTTCTTATGTTACAGAATTGAGCAATGTCACCACGATCTAATTCTAGAACATTTTCATCACCCCCAAAAGAAACCCCATACCCATTAGCAATAAAGATATGAACACTTTTAAGGAATCAGTTTCCATTTCTGTAAGTCCCTTCCGAAAATTGATCTGCCTGCGAACTTATCAGCGGTTGTAGTGTTAGATTTATTTCTACTTTCCCCATCTCTTCCTTCATGATTACCCATTCTAATTTTACCACAGAGGTAAATATTAGAGATATTAGAGATAGAATAGAGGAATATTAGTAGAGAGGTTCCCATTGAATCAGATTCCAAGAACACTAAAGATGAAGTCAAATAGCATATTTAGTCCCTTCTTTATGAAATATTACTAAACATGTAGAGAACAGAAATAGAAAAAAG
This sequence comes from Neomonachus schauinslandi, assembly GCF_002201575.2. Lineage (NCBI taxonomy): Eukaryota > Metazoa > Chordata > Mammalia > Carnivora > Phocidae > Neomonachus > Neomonachus schauinslandi. The sequence goes on from NC_058414.1 coordinate 4,114,289, forward strand.
ACACACCAGCAAGAGAATAGCTACTATAAAGATTTACTTTGAGATAATGGTGTAATTGAGAAAATGGTGTAAATGATAGATTTGAGGCTCTGAAAACAAATGTTTCATAAAGAAATTGAAGACACATAACATATAAAAGTGGCAGCCTATAAAGACTAATCAGGAAGTGGAAAAGATGGTGTATTGAAGAAAAATCCAGACACCAATGAAAGATTATACTATGGTATCTATGATAAACCAAAATGATGATGAACAGTAATATGAACCACCAGAAAATGAGGAGGCATAAATTTCAGATACTGCTAGAGAAGATTTGGACACAGGTTCAGAAGAATTAATTGTCTCCCTGATGATGAACAGTAAGAACACACAGATTTCAGAATCTTTGTCTCTACAAGAGGAGGACCAATCTTATCCACACATTATCCAGCAACCGTATCAGTGCAATACCCACAGGACACAGGTGAATGTGACAGATCTTGTGAATTGCTGAGAAGTTCACAATAAAAGATATTTTAAAAGAATTGTTGTCAATTCTAATTTAGTATACTTTTTAGAAGTGAAAAATTGATGTGATTTTGTATTCCTATATCCCTTCTTTTTGACAGTAGATCCATTGGGATTTTTTTGTTTTTCTTTATTATTATTATTATTATTAACATATAATGTATTATTTGTTCCAGGGGTACAGGTCTGTGATTCATCAGTTTTACACAATACACAGTGCTCACCACAACACATACCCTCTCCCATGTCCATCACCCAGCCACTCCATCCCTCCCACCCCCCTCCACTCCCAGCAACCCTCAGTTTGTTTCCTGAGATTAAGGGTCTCTTATGGTTTGTCTCCCTCTCTTGTTTCTTCTTGTTTCATTTTTTCCTCTCTTCCCCTATGATCCTTTGCCTTCTTTCTCAAATTCCACATATCAGTGAGATCATATGAAAATTGTCTTTCTCTGATTGATTTATTTCATTTAGCATAATACCCTCTGGTTCCATCCACTGCAAATGGTAAGATTTTATTTTTTTTATGGTCACATAATATTCCATTGTATATATATACCACTTCTTCTTTATCCATTCATCTGTTGATGGGCTCTTTCCATAGTTTGGCTATTGTGGACATGGCTGTTATAAACATTGGGGTGCAGGTGCCCTTTCAGATTACTACATTTGTATCTTTGGGGTAAATACCCAGTAGTGCAATTGCTGGGTCATAGGGTAGCTCTATTTTCAACTTTTTGAAGAACCTCCATACTGTTTTCCAGAGTGGCTGCACCAGCTTGCATTCCCACCAACAGTGTAGGAGGGTTCCCCTTTCTCCACATCCTTGCCAACATCTGTCATTTCCTGACTTGTTAGTTTTAGCCATTCTGACGGGTGTGAGGTGGTATCTCATTGTGATTTTGATTTATATTTCCCTGATGCCGAGTGACGCTGAGTACTTTTTCATGTGTCTGTTGGCCATTTGGATGTCTTCTTTGGATAAATGTCTGTTCATGTCTTCTGCCCATTTCTTGATTGGATTATTTGTTCCTTGGTGTTGAGTTTGATAAGTTCTTTATAGATTTTGGATACTAGCCCTTTATCTGGTAAGACATTTGCAAGTATCTTCTCCCATTCTGTCGGTTGTCTTTTGGTTTTGTTGACTGTTTCCTTTAGCTGTGCAAAAGCTTTTTAACAGTAGATCCATTGGTTTACTTGCTTGTTCATTCTGTCTCTAACATAGCTCTTATTCTTACTTATGTTTATATGTGATTTCCAGAAAAGATACAGAAATTGCACCGATCATGTAGCAGCAGTTGATTTGGCAAGGATTCAATACTTATTAGGATATAACATTAAAAATGTTAGATGGATTTGGGTGACCTCTATGCTAAACATAGATTTTTTTAATCTGTAAAGCACTGAAATATCTGTTCATGACTCTTGCTGATAGGAGTCATTGTAAACTGTGTGGCAATTAACAGGAGAACAGGATATTGGGGGATTTAGTATAGACAAAACTACATATAGTAGAATAAGACAGCACAATTAACAAATTGACCTAATAGACATATATAAATACATGTTTTTGCAAGGACCATTAATAAAAATGACCACATACTGTACCATAAAACAATGAGAAATTTTTCAAATATTTATTTTTAAAATTCTTTTGGCTTAGATATTTATTTATTTATTAATTTTAATTTCAGTGTGATTAACATACAGTGTTATATTAGTTTCAGGTGTACAATATAGTGATTCATCAATTGTATACATCACTCAAATATTTTAAATCATACAGAGTATGTTTTTTGACCAGAAGACAATTATGACACATCAAAACACCCTAGAAAATCACGTATTTGGAAATGTAAAAATATATTTATGAATGAGTCATGGGCCAAAGAAAAATCATAAAGGAAACTAGAAAATATCTTGAACTGAATGATAATAGTAATATAGTAGCAAAGTGTGTGGGAATGAGGTACAATAATGCCTAGAGGAAAATATGTAATCTTAAATGAATATGTTGTAACAGAATGAAATCTCTGCAGAGAAGGAATTAAAAAGCACCATGATTTGAGATGGCAGTCTTTGAACAGCACTGACTGTGTAAGAGAAGTTTAAAGGAAAGAGTCATCGTTTGGAGGTTGGGTGATGAAAAGAAAAAAAAATGAGGGCAAGAGGAACAATTAATATTCTGAAAGACAGAAGGAATGAATTGAGTAGAAGTTACACAACCCCTCTGGTAACAATCACCTGCCATAAGAAAACACCTTCATTAGAGAAAGTGCTGTACTTTGCTACACTGACAGAAGGGGGCAGCATTGAACTAAAAATATTGCAAACCACACCAAATCCATCAAATGAATGGACGAAAACCAGATAAATGTTTAAAGAAATTAACAAAACAGAAAATAAGAATCAAAATACTTTAATGAAAATAAGAGTCAAAAGAAAAATCAAAATAAGCACCAAAATAATAGGAATACAAAATACCAAATCAACTACAAAACAGAAGAAAATCATTTGAGGATATGAAAAGCTGTCTTCATACAGAAATTTAAAAAATAAATACAAATAAAATTGACAGTGAAAAAATAAAAGAAATGGAAATTTCATTCAGAAAATAAGAATTACACTGTGCGAAAGGGAAAAGAGATTCAAATAAAATTTTAAGAAGGAACAGGGGTACCTGGGTGGCTCAGTCAGTTAAGCATCTGACTCTTGGTTTTGGCTCAGGTCATGGTCTTGGGGTTGTGAGATCAAGCCCCGCGTCTGGCTCCGTGCTCTATGGGGAGTCTGCTGGAGAGTCTCTTTCTCCCTCTCCCTCTGCTCCCCTCCCTCCACTCACACACTTGCTCACCTTCTTTCTCTCTCTCTAAAATAAATCTTTTAAAAATTTTTAATAAGGGACTTTGAGGAAAGGCAAGAAAGCATCCAACAGAAAAAAAGAGATGAAGAGTCAGTTAAAAATATCTGAGTGAAACTGGTTAAGATGGAAGAAGAAACAATATACATGTGCATGGAATTCCTGAAGAAGAAAAGCAAATCAACGGGATGGAATTAGTAGGTTCAACCAGGGTTTGTCAGCCTTGCAGCATTGACATTTTGGGTTGGATCAGTTCTTTGCCATGGGAGACTGTTGTGTGCAATGTAGGATAACTGGCAGCATTCTGGCTTCTGCCCACTACATGCTGGTAGCACCCTTCCTGGTGGGTGAAAGTTCCTTCTCCAAAGCTAGAAAATGAACAGCAAAGTAAACCAAAAGAAAGTACAAAAAGAAATTTAAAACAAAAAATAAGAAAAGACATTAATGAAGTAGAGGAGATGGAGTATCAGGTGCTCCATTTCCTTTTCTGCCTTGAACATATAATAAATTGGACAAAATATGAGAAATAATGGTTTCCAGACACTGGACAAAAGGTAGTGAAGGACTGGAATGTCTAACGGAGTGAAAATAACCATGTGAACGTTACAATTTCACCAGCTTACTGCCTGGAGGCAGTTTCTGAGTTACAGTCCAGGGAAGCGAAGTCCATGCCTTCTTGAGTTGAGAAGACAGAGATTGGAGTTCTGGGTGTCCAAGGCATCCGGAGTTTGCAGACTACAGTACCAGAGAGGAGGGAGTTGCAGAGAGCTGGGCAAGAGAATGTGCACGTCTGTGAGCACTCATCTGGGCACTGACAAAATGAACCTACTGAAGTTGAGAAAAGATGTTCTCTAGAGCACTGCAGGATCATGATTGTCCTCTGAAGCTCAAACAGGGCACGGGATGGTCCAGGTCCCCACTTGTAGAACACAGAATATCAGGCAGAATCTTCAGAAGGATATCACTTTTGTAGTCAGTCTTAATTAGCCCTACTCTAATGGTTCCTGTGGACTTGCTTGAATAGGTTAAAAGCAGCCCCCAAAACACCCCGCTGATTTTTAATTACTTAACTTTGTGCTGGAGCAAAATCTAACACTATTTAAGAACAAAACAAGTTTTAGCAACCAATAACCTAAGATCCAAAATAGGGACTCAAAGGAAAGTAATTTTCATGCCAAGAAGTAGGAAAATATCACCCATAGTCAGGAGGAACAATAAATCATTATCACTGGACCTGGAAGTGGTAGACACGAAGAAACAAGCAGACGAGGATGTGTGCAAACAGCTATTACAAATATGTTCCATATATTCAGATGGCAGAGGAAACCACAACCATGGAGGTAGGGAAAACTTGTGATGTAAACAAGACTCAAGAGGACATTGAGACATGAAAGACACAGAATCTAAAATGACACATAAATGGATATAGTTTTAAGAGCAGGTCAGATACTGCAGGATAAAAGATCAACGAAATTGAAAACATAGCAACAGTTATCCAAAATGAAATAGGAAATGAATAAATAAAGTATCAGTTAGCTGTGGGATGATATCGAGCTGTTTAATACACATGTAACTGGAGTCCCAGAAAAAAGGGAAAGTGGGAAAAATGGGCAAACGATGGCCCGTGTCGTTCCTAACTAATTATAAATATACAGACCTAGGAAACTCAACAAATGCCAAGCTGTATAAAGATAAAGGAAACTATGCACATAAATTATGGAAAACAGTGATAAAAAGAACATATTAAAACAGCTAGAGGAAAAAATACATTAAATACAGAGGAACACATATAAGAATGATAGTAGGCTCTTGTCAGAATCTGTGCATGCTAGAAGAATATGGAAACACATATTTTAAATATCAAAAAAAGTTAATTAAGAATACATTAACTAGTGGGGCACGTGGGTGGCTCAGTCGGTTAAGCGTCCCACTCTTGGTTTTGGCTCAGGTCATGATCTCCAGGTCTTGAGATTGAGCCCTGCATTAGGCTTCATGCTTAGCAGGGAATCTGCTTGAGATTCTCTCTCTCCCTCTCCCTCTGCCCCTCTCTTGCTTGTGCTCTCAATAAATAAATAAATCTTCTTTTTAAAAAGCAGCATTAATAAATTTCAAAAAGAAAGGCAGAGTAGACATTTTCAGGAAAATAAAGTTGAGGGACATATTGCCAACAGACCTGAAGGAGGTTCTTTAGTCAAAAGAATATGGTGTATGTGGAAATTTGAGTTTATACAATGGAATGAAAATGAGGTCAAGAGAAATGCTAAATATGTGCGTAAATAGAAAACACTATTTTTCATTTTGAAAGTCTTTAAAATATCATTGACTCTTTAAACCAACAATAGTAGCAATGTATTTTGGGGGTATAACACATGCAGAACTAAATTGTGTAACAATAGTACATGGGAGGTCAGGATGAAAATAGGCATATGCTATTGTAATTTTTTACACTATTCATGAAGTGGTGTAATATTATACTTTAAACCCTAGAATTAAAGATGTATAAGTCTTAGAGTGACAGTAATAACAGAAGCCAATCAATCAATCAATCATAGGCAATAAGCTAATAGGAGGAGACAAAATGAAATTTAAAAAAGAAAAAATAACATCTCAAATAATACAAAAGAAAGTCACATAAAAGGCAAAAGAACAGATGAAACAAACAGTAAATAAAGCTGTATTTAAACCAAATTATGTCAGGTATTATATTAAATACAATTTAACACAATGAAATTGAAAGTCAGCAATTTTGACGCTGGATAAAAAATCAATACCCAACTATATGCTGACTACAAGAAAACCCTGTTAAATAGAAATAGAAGTGTAAGATGGGAAAATCATCCCTATTTTCTTACTAAGTTGTTTTGTAGTTTAAGTGCAATCCAAATCAATATCTTAGCTGTATTTTTATGGAATTTGACAAGTTCTTTATAAAATACATACAGAGAAGCAAAGTATCAGAAATGACCAAGAGTATTATTAACAAAAGGGAGAAAATCAATGGCCATTTATGCACAAAACTCTCAGCAAATTAGACTCGGAAGGGAACATCCTCAGTCTGATACAGAGCATCTGTGAAAAACCTGAGGCTAAAGTAAATAATGAAAAAAGACCGAATGTCTTTCCTTAATATCAGGAAAAAAGGAAAAAGTGCCTGCTATTACCACTATCATTTTCCACTTAGTGGAGGGGAAAGTTATTGCAGAAAGGCAAGAAAAAGAAATAGAAATCATAAATTTTGGAAAGGAAGATGAAATCCCTCTCGTGTAGAGATGACATGCTGATATTTAGTTTGGGGTTTTTTTTTTGAGATTTATTTATTTATTTGAAAGAGAGAAAGAGAGCGAGAAAGCATGAGCAGGAGGGGCAAAGGGTGAGGGAGAAAGAGTCTCAAGCAGACTCCACACTCAGCATGGAGCCTGATGGCGGAGCTTGATCTCATGACCCTGAGTTAGGACTTGAGCCTAAATCAAGAGTCAGCTGCTTAATCACTGTGCCATGTAGGTGCTCCTGACATGATGATATTTGCAAAAAACCCTCAGAAATCTTCAAAGCAATTGTTAGACGTAATCGTTGAATTTATCAGAGGCAAAGACATTGTAAATGTACAAAAATCAATTGTAATGTTACATATCAGAAGCAAACACACTGGAAAATGAAAGTTTAAAACATTCCATTGACAATAGTACCAAAAACTACATAGGATTTAATTTTTAAAAAATGCATTTTTTTTTCACTGAGAACTTTGGTACATTACTGAGTGAAATAAATTAACAAAGACATAAATAAATGGAAAACCAACAGGTTCATGGGCAGGAAGACTTGTTGATATTTTAATACTTCTCCAATTGATCTGTAGATTTAGTGCAAACCCTATCAAGATCCTAAGAAGCTGTTTTGTGGAAATTTACAAGCTGATTATAAAATCTCTATGAAATGAAAAACTTAAAATGGCTAAAACAATTTTGAATAAAAAGAATAAAGTTAGAGGATTTGTGCTACCTGATTTTAAGTCTCACTATAAAGTTACAATAATCAGTACCAATTGGCAAAGTGATTAACAAATGGAGCAATGGAAAGTAGAGTCCAGAAACAGAGCCATCTACCTACGTTGCCACTGATTTTCTTTTTTAAATGTGCCAAGACATTTCAATGGAGAAGAAAATAAATTACTGAGACAACTGGGTATCCTTCTGGGAAAAAAAGTCAAGTTTTATTACATTACCATATACAAAAAATTTAACTTGAAATGGATAATAGACCTCAACATAAAATTAAGATTAGAAAACATTTTGAAATAGTTGGATTTTTAAAAGACATCATTAAGAAAATGAAACAGAATGGGAAAAATACCCACAATCATACATCTAGAACATATAAAGTCATCTTAAAATTAAAGAGAACAGGATGAACAACCAGATGAAAGATGGTCAAAAGATCTGAACGGACACTTTACACTCACGTATGTACACACATACACACACACAAAATAGAAGAAGGACAAATAAACAGTGAAAAGATACTTAACATGCTGAGTTATCAGTAAATATAATTTAAAAAACAACATATCCTTACAATGGCTAAAATTAAAACAACTGAAGCTTCCAAGTGTGACAAAGATACAGAACAGTGGGACTCTGGCACACCGCTGCTGGGAATACGAAATGGTACAACTAGTTTGGAAACTCTTGAACACCGTTTGGATGGTCGTCATATACCAATGCCAGCCATATCCAGCCATTCCACTCCTAGCTATTTACCCAAGACAAGTTTAAATATATGCCCACGCAAAAACTTGGACATACATATTGAAAACAGCTTTATTCATAACAGTCTAAAAATAGAAACCAACTAAATGTTTATGTGCAAGTGAAAGAGTGAACAAATTGTGGCCTATCCATACAATGAAATAGTGGTTAGCAATCAAACAGACCAAACTGATGATACCTGCAACAAGATGAATGAAACTCAGAATCATTATACTGAATGAAAGTAGTCAGAAGCAAATTATTACATGCCATTGATTCTACTTAAATGAAATTCTAAAAATGCAAACCAATACAGATTGACAAAAAATGGATCACCTGGTGCCCTAGCCTTGGAGGAGAGGGAGATGTGGCTGGCAAAGGGGTATGAGAAATCTTTTAGCAAAATGTAAATGCTCTGAATCTTGTCTGTTATGGTGGTTTCATGGTTGTATATAACTGCAAAATCTCATCATATTGTATGAGTTAATAGATTACATTCATTGCAAGTACACTATACCTCAGTACAATGTATTTTTTGTTAAAATGTGGTATTATAAACAACTTTATGCCAATGAAGTTGACAACTTAGATATAAGGAACAAATGGCTTAAAAACACAGCTTACCAAAACTGACACAAGGAGAAATCCTCAATAGACCTATATCTATGAAAATAGTTTTGTTGATTATCAGAACACTTTTAATTGTGAAAAATAGAGAAAAACTCTAGACCAAGGTAGTTTTACTAAGGAATAAGATCAAATATTTAAGGGACAAATAATATCATCATATCCAAAAAATACACTGAGGACAATAGAGCTCTGTCACCGAAATATAAACTACATTACAATAAAAAAGTACAGTCTAATATGCCTACAAACAGAACAATCCTTAGGAAATTTTACTAAGTTAAATTTGACAATATATAAAATGTATAATACATCATGATGAAATAGAGATTATCCCAGGATTGCAAGGTTGGCTTAGCATTCAGAAATCAATGAGTGCGATTTACTTTATTAACAGAATTTTAATATATATATAAATTATTATCTCAGTCAATGATTGGCCAAAATACAAAAAAAGTAACTTTTTTCTAGTGTCTAGAAATTGGAAAGTAAGATTATAAAAATACCACTACAATAACATTTTTAAAACTATAATACTAGGGAAAAATTTAGTAAAAGACATTCAAAACTCTGCACTAAAAACTACCTCAAAATGCTGAGACAAATAAAAGAAGATCTGAATAAATTCAGATATACATTATTTTCATAAAGTGGAAAAATCAGTATTTTTAAAGATACCAATATTCAAATTAAGCTCCAAACAGTTGCAGTGCTTTCCCTAACAGAATTCTTCTGTGCTTTTTTTGTGCAAAGTTGCTTTTGTCTCTGAAATTTACATTAATTTACATCTTGAAAAAAATAGTGCAGTAGGAAACTTACCTACCTGATTTGAAGACCCGCAGTAATGCTGCATGAAGACAGTATTGTTCTGGTGTAATAACAGAGAAATCAACTGAACAGAATTGAGAGTCCAGAAATAAACTGTTTTTACACAAAAGTAACAAGATGGTTCAATGGCTTACACACAGTATTTTCAACAAATAGTCTCTGAACAGCTGGACATCCATGTGGAAGAGGAGTCTTTGTCCCTTTTTCATCCCATCACAAAAATTACTTTGTGCTGGTCATCGACCTAAACTGAAAAGCTAGCAAGAAGAAGCTTCTAAAACAAAATATAAGATAAAATATCTGCAACGTTGGTTGGCAGAGATTTCTTACAGAGGACGTCAAAATCACTGTCTAGAAAAAAATTCCTTCTGTTAACATTAAAGTCTTTTGCTCTTTGGACCACTGTTAAGAAAATAAAAATGTGAGCCACAAACTGGAAGAAAATGCTTGCAATATCTGTGAAAGGTCTGTGAGCTAAGATATATAAAGAATTCCCACAACCTGATAACAAAAAGATTTTTAAGATCCTCAAGAGTGAAATAAATGTTTCACAAAAGAAGATATATAAATGTCCAATAGGCACATGAAAAGGTGTTCAACATTTTTAGTTGTGAGGGAAGTGCAAATAAAAACCAGAATGGAATACTATTGAATACCTACCAGAATGTCTAAATTTAAGATGCTTGAAAACCATCAAGGAGATAGTATGATGTAAAAAGAGAGCAAATAAGCAATTCTTTGCCTCAGTCTTTTTTTAATGTGTGTATAATTTGAAATAATTCTTTTTTTCAAAGAAAAGAAGATGCTTGACAACATCATATGTTGGTGAGGACAGAGAGCAACTGGCCTTCTCTTACCTTTGGCGTATCTTATAAAGTGACACATCTATACCATGACCCAGTAATATTATTTTTAAGTATTTACCCAATAAAATCAAAGTATGTGTCCACAAAAAGACTTGTACAGGAATGCTTGTAGCAGCTTAATTAATATGTACACAAAAAATCAATAGAAAGGAAAATGGATTAACAGATCATAGAACGGAATAGTATTCAATAAAAAAGAGTAAACCAGAACACGGGAGATATAGACCAGAACATGGGAGAATTTCAATAATATTAGAAGCCAACATTAAGGGGCGTGTGGGTGGCTCAGTCAGTTAAGCATCCAATTCTTGGTTTTAGCTCAGGTCATGATCTCAGGGTCATGAGATAGAGCCCGGCGACAGGCTCTGCACTGAGCAGGGAGTTTGCTTGAGATTTTCTCTGTCCCTCTCCCTCTACTCTTCCCCTCCCAATAAATAAATAAATCTTTTTTTAAAAGGCAATATTAGTAAGCAAAAAAGCCAGGCTCAAAAAAATACATGCCTCCTGATTCCAATTACATGAAGATCAGGGCAGGCAAAACTAAGTTTTAGTAATAGAAAATAGAATAGTGGCTGCCTATGGGGAGTAAAGATTGACTGAAAGTAGAAATGAAGTATTTGGGGAGATGGCAAAAATATTCTGTATTTTGACTGAGATATTGGTTATATGAGTTTCTAATTTAAGTCAAACTGATTGATTAAATTGCACAGTAAATAGCTATACCTTTTCCTATATGTAAATGTCCTAATTCTAGAATTCAGGATTAAGAAGATTTCTTTCAGAATTGTCAAAGAATGAGCTTTTTCCACAAATCCTCTCTATCACGTCAGATACACTGAGATGCTACAGATATACTGAAATGCTACATGTATTTTAAAATCAATACTTAGCTGAGCTCAAAGGCAAGAGAAGAGAGAGGAAGATCCAGTTTCCAGAAAGGAAGAGAAAATCAGTTCTAAAAATAGATGTACAACTTAAATTACGTTTTTCATGGGTATAGCTTTGGGTAACAGAGACCCAAATATGCTGTGGTTGGGACACTATGGAAGTTTCTCTTTTACCTAACAATCCAAAGGTCCTGGACTAGCCTGCAGTTCTAGTATATGATATTTTCCTAGACTCATCCTGTTGGGCATCAGGATAGAAGGATAGAAGCAAAATCAAAGACAGATATCCTCCCCCTTTTAAGGACTTGTTCCAGAAAATGCACACAGCACTTTAAATGATGTTGGCAGAACTCAATATTACACTAGCTGCAAAGGAATTGTGAAATAGTTAACTTTAATCTAAGGTCCTGGGTCCAAATAAAAATGGGCTTCTTTTACTGTAGAAATGGGGAATGAAACTGGATTTGGCTGAAGCCAAAGAGTACACGGGCCAGGATTTTAATACCTACGTAGGAACAGGAGTCTGAAATCTCATGGTGGTTATTTGGAATTGAGTTTTCTGTGTAAATTCAGGTACCACAAAGGGCTATCTCAGCAATGAGTAGAAATTTGAATAAATCTTTATACACGGGAGGGAAGTTGGCCACCTGACCAAGACAATAAATTGGAAAATACAATATATTATCCACGAGGAAACAGAAACTCTGCTCTGTACCACGTGGATACATGGATCATGATTTCTTAGTACACATGTAGTGTGGGAATACCACATCCTAAAATTAAAAAAAAAAGAAGAAAATCTTTTGTACCCAGAAACAATAAGCAATACTCCGAGGGAACACTTCCACAAAGTGGCACTGACAGGCAGCATTCCAAAGAAAATAGCGCTCCCTAGATGAAAGCACCATCAAAATCATACTCTGCATGTGAAAAGGGTTGCTTGTGAGAGGATATCAGCGGGCACAACAGAAGGGGGACATCTCTCCCAAGGAGCCTCAGATAATAGAACCATCTGAATATGCATTAATTTTCAAGAAATTAAATTTCTAAGGAAAGAACAGGACTTACGGAGAAGAACAGGCAGATGTGAAAAGGAAACAAATCAGATTCTTTAAAATCAATTATTTATCTTAAAAAAATCATTAAACATTTTTGTTTCCTCTGTGGCAGAGTAAGCTCCTAATAGCCTAACCCTGCCACCAGTAACAACCCCAGACTCTGACGAAATACAAATCCATCAGGTCAAGACCTCTGGTGATTGAACAAAATCAGGCAAATTTCAGAGTTGAAACTTAGAGGATGAACTCGGGGTGATTTTCCCCTTGTGGCCTGAAGGTTGGCTACATTCAGGAAACTGGAGTGGTTAAAATTTCAATAGAAGTCTCTGTCTTTCTGACCTAAAGAGGTGAAAGAATGGAGCATGACCCAAGAATTAAAGGAAAGAAACCAAAACGGGAGGCAGCTGGGGAGGGAGCCATAGTGCCACGTATGAACTCAGCCCAAGTCTTTGCCTGATCCCTGGACTGTCTTTGCTCAAAACAGACTCTAAGCAGTTCTATCAAAGGCAAACAAGGTACTGATCTAAGATCCGACTATTAGGGGCGCCTGGGTGGCTCAGATGGTTGAGCGTCTGCCTTCGGCTCAGGTCATGATCCCAGGGTCCTGGGATCGAGTCCCGCCTCGGGCTCCTTGCTAGGCGAGGAGCCTGCTTCTCCCTCTGCCTCTGCCTCTCTCTCTCTCTCTCTGACTCTCATGAATAAATAAATAAAACATTAAAAAAAAAAAAGATCCGACTATTATCCAAAATACAGTCAGGAATAATGCAGAATCCAGAGTCTCCTCAACATAAAATGTACCACGTCCAACATACAATCCAAAATTACTCAACACATAAAGACCATGGAAAATGGGATAAGCTCACATGGGAACATGCTAGATGCTAGAATTATCAGACAGGGATTTTAATACAGCTGTTGTGCTCAGTGACATAATGGAGAATATATTCATAATCACAAGACAGGAAATTTAGGCGCCCCTAAAAACACTTCTAAACACTTCTAAATAAAAAAAATATATATATATATAATTCATCCTACTAACAGAACCATTACAATGATTTCACTAGATGTAGCCTTGGTGAAATTAAAAAATATGTAACAACCAGGTTTAAACAGAGACTAGAACCAGGGGAAGAAGGAAGTATAAACTGGAAAGTGCATAGCGGTACAATGGAAGTTAAGGATGAAGAGATGCAAAAGTTAGGACACTAAGCGGACAGAACAAGAAAGTCTAGTATTTGTCTATGGGCACTTCATAAGAGAATAAAGTGAATCCACTGACAGTAAAGAGGACAATGGAGAATTGTCCAAATTGGTGAAAGTTAGGCATTCTCAGATTAGAGAAACATAACACATCTTAAGCCAGATGAAAAAAATAGATCTTCTCCTAAACAAATTTTCTTCGTGGGAAAACCAAGACAAATACCCTAAATATTACCAGAGGATGAGAATGGGGGGACACAGAATACCTGCAGACCATCATCATCCATATACTTTCAAAGTAACGATAACAGGCCAGAGGTCAATGAAATGTATTTAGGTTACTAAATAAACATAACCATTAAATTAGAATTCTAAATTCATCTGGAACAGTATTGAAAGGTGAGGATGAGTTAGTTAAAAAACTGAGCTAGAAGAAGCTCATATCTTGAAAGAATGACTGAAAATAGAACTTCAGCCAAAGAGAATGGAACCAGGAATACAGGGTTAAAACAAAACAAAACAAAAACCAAATAGAATACAAGAAGTAAAAGCAGGCAAAGAACCACTGATAAAATATTGTGGAAATTTTAAATAAATAGTCCCTGACAACAGTTATAATAATAAGTCATTTTAATGAAATAAGATGAAAGATAGGAAGGGGGAAATATTGCAGAGCTAATGTCCTTCTATCATTAGAAGACAAGAGAGTCAAGACATTTTAAGATGTTTGAATTGCATGGTGCTGAAAACATAATTTGCCAACATTTAAAATTCAAGAGCTTTCTCCTAAAGAATTGATTTTCTGTTAACTTGAATATACATTTTGTCAATTTTAACTTAATCACTGGGAGATTATACAGAGAATGTAAATTTTCAAGACAACTGAGGGAAGTAGGGGAGTGTTAAACCTGGTCCACCCACGGGGTGCTATGACAGGAGAAAAGTAGGGACAGAGAAAACAAGAAACCACATGCATAGAAAGCATGAGCACTTCCCATGTTATCTGATCTCCTTTAATTTATTATTCACACCTTCTAGGAGGATGGAGAACCGCTTTTACAACCAAACGGGAAATACAGTGCAAAGGACTCATTTTACAAGTCCTCAACTCAAAAGTAAGCATTTTTCCCAATAGAACTTTGATTTAAAAATGTACTTCTAGGGGCGCCTGGGTGGCTCAGTCGGTTAAGCAGCCGACTCTTGATTTCAGCTCAAGTCATGATCTCAGGGTCCTGAGATTGAGCCCCATGTGTAGCTCTGCACTCAGCGGGGAGTCTGCTTGAGATTCTCCCTCTCCGTCTCCCTTTTCTCCCTCTGCCCCTCCCCCTCCACATAAATAAATAAATAAGTCTTTTAAAAAATAAAATAAATAAACTAAAAAAATAAAGTATTTGTGTCATCTTTCATGACACATCCCCTTTGTATCCACAGTGTCCTGGCTTCAATGAGTCATTCAGAGAGCATCAGATGCAGATACTTACTCACTCATGTTGATGGCTAAAATAAAGAGGTCAAGGGAGAGTCTTAAAGAAAATCTATGTTTAATAGAAGAATAAAACCAAAGCAGAAAGGAAATGGTTAGAGAGAGGAGAAGATAAGAGTATAGCATCACAGAAAACCAAAGCAGAGAAAGCCTGAAGGAGTTCATTTACTCAGTCAAAAACCATCTTCAACTCTTGCTGTGTGTCTGTGCCCTAGGCTATGAGGTTCATCAGGGAATAAGGCAGACAAAGATCTCTGTTCTCAAAGAGCTCTCATTCTAAAGGGAGATGGACGATAAGCACAAATGTAACACATAAATAGCTCATATCTTAGAAGGTAATGAGTCTATGGAAACATAAAAAAGATGGAACAGGATAAGAGCATCAAGGGTGTCCTGTGTAAGGGTAGGAGGTTTCAGTAGTGAAGGAGGTCTGCGGGGGGGGTCCTCCTCAGTGATGGGATTTGAGAGAAGCTCAGAAGGCATAGGGAAGTGATTGCAGATCTCTGGAGTGACCATTTTCCAGGCAGAGGGAATGCAGAACGATGCAGAGACCTGTGTCAGAAATGTGCATGGGGTCAGGGGTGCACCCGGGCCAGGGTATCTAGAGCAGAGTACAAGAGGGGAATTAGGAAGAGAAGATGGGAAAAAGCAGGGAGTGTCTGGAACCAGACGTCCAGGGGCACTTTAAGCAACTGTAAACACCAGGGCTTTTTCTCTGAGGGAAGTGAAGGTTTAGCAGAGAAGTGGCAAGATCAGAGTCGCAGAAAGCAACGTGGTGGCCTCTGTGTTCCCAGCCAACCGGATGAGGCAGAAGGGGGAGGCCAGGGTACCGCTGGCGTCTATAGAGGTCAGGTAAGGACGGTTTGGGGGAGGCTGGTAGGAAGGTGTCAGCCACGGTTGGCTTCTGGATATATTTTGAAAGTAGAGCCAACACAATTTCCAGTTTGCAGGTAATGAATCTCAAGGAAATAGGAGTCAAGGACAATCCAAGGGTTTGGGCTAAACAGCCAGATGGCCTGAGGTTGCCATTACTTTGACACGGGAGTGGGTTTGGAGGGAAAAGTCAGAAGTCCATTTTAGACCTGCTGAATATAAAGATGTTCATTAGATATCCACGTGGCTACGTCAAGTAGGTGACGGGGTGTATGGGTCTGGGGTTTGGAAGAGCGGCTAGAGAAATTAAGTGCAGGTGTCATGGCTTAGCAACAAGTGTGAATTGGCAGACACACGTTAAGGGTGTTCGGGGAGGAGGCAGTGAAACTGTGCAAACGGTCAAGGACAGTCAACCCCGAGAAGAGATGATTGCAGTTGCCCGGTGGGCTTTGAAGTCAGCAGAAACACAGAGAGTGGAGAAGCGGGGGTCCGGGGGTGGCTGCCGTGAGCACAGGGACCTGACAATGTGTGTGGGTGCTGCAAAGCACTTCATTCCCTCCAAAGTCCTTGCTTCCCCAGGGGCTGAACCCAGCAGATGTGCCTCACGTTTCAGCCTCACCCACCACCAGTTTCATGAAATATACTTAGGAGTAGATATTTTCCCAGAAGGTTTATAAAAATATAAAGAATATATGTGAAATGTGTGATTAAAATCAGAAGTCATGCTTTCTCTCTCTCTCTTTTCTCTTTCTCTCCCTTTTTCTCTGCAAGTCTCCTTAGCAGAAGGAATCAGCATTGGGATACTTGTTGACCTAAATGATGCCAATTTGTTAATGAAAATGTCACTTAGTAGCCCTTTATGTGTTTTGTGTATAAGAAATGTTCTGTGAAATATCCTGCCATTCTGTAAGCTTTGGTTTCAATCATCTGTACTTAGTTTTCAGGAAGTTGAAAATTGAGGAATTTTTTAAAAGATGTTGTTTATTTATTTGAGAGAGAGAGCACAAGCAGGGAGGAGAGCAGAGGGAGAGGGAGAAACAGACTCCCCACTGAGCAGGGAGCCCAACACAGGGGCTCGGTCCCAGGACCCTGGGATCATGACCTGAGCAGAAGGCAGACCCTTAACGACTGAGTCATGCAGGTGCCCCAAATTAAGGCATTTTAAAGAATTGTACTTCTTGCCCATTTTGTGGCTGAGATGGGGGAGGAGGCAAATTCTATTTCAACATATACTTGGAGATTCTGATGCAAAATCATACAGCCTTTTTTCTGTAAACAATGTCAATTTTTAATGAGGAATTATTTTCGTTCTAACCCATATTTCAGAAGAAAAGATAACCAGTCAACCAAATGCATTATTAGGGTTACAGTGCCCCGTTGTCTGAAGTTCACGTCCCTTGGACAGAACCCTCTGTCTGAAGTTCACGTCCCTTGGACAGAACCCTCTGCATAGACCATAAGTATTACAAGTCTGGATGGCAAGTTTGTAGCAAGATCGTGTGCCTTATCTCCTCCTTGTAAAACAACTGGAAAAGTATAGCGACAATCATTTTTACACAGTTCTTTTCGTTGGTGTGTTGGCAACAGCTTCTTGTTTTCCTTAGGAAGAGTGTTGTTCATGTGTGAGCCTTCATTAACTCCAAGTGAAGTGGTGAAAATATTTATCCCTTTAGAATAGGCTGCATCTTTTTAGCAACTCATGAAAAAACAAGTACTAATTTACACTATTTACCAAGCTGCAGTGCTTTAAGAGCACTACTTAAAAAGCAAAATAAACTTCATTTACATTTAAAAAGAAAGAGAGAAAGAAAGAAAGAAAGAGGGGCACCTGGGTGGCTCAGTCGTTAAGCGTCTGCCTTCGGCTCAGGTCATGATCCCAGGGTCCTGGGATCGAGCCCCTCATCGGGCTCCCTGCTCGGCGGGAAGCCTGCTTCTCTCTCTCCCACTCCCCCTGCTTGTGTTCCCTTCTCACTGTGTCTCTCTGTCAAATAAATAAATAAAATCTTTAAAAAAAAAAAAGAAAGAAGAAAGAAAGAAAGAAAGAAAGAAAGAGAAAAAAAAGACATGGTATGGAGCTGTGTTTCAGAGTCTTAGAGCAAGTTGAGAAAAGAGCTCTATGGAAAGCATCTGCAGTCTGGGGGCGGGTAGTGAGACACCCAATTCTCACCTTTCTCATCTTAAAAATGAAGGACTTTAACGAAATGGCCTGTAATTTCCTCTCTGGTTTTTATTTCATTCCCTATCGTATTCTTATCTTGGTGTCTCTCAGAAAAAATTCCAGTGGTCATCTTGGAAAAAGTTACTGATTTGGCTAAATTCATGATGCTTTGCTCAGAATATAAGGATTTTTGACAAAACAAAGTATGAAATCATATTATTCGATAGTCTTATTTAAAACACAGCATATAAAAGTTTTCATAGGGGAAAAAATCTTGTGAAACTTGTATGGAAAATTCCATAAAATATTCGTGAAATGCATCAGAGGCTCAAACAGAGATGCATCTTGCAAAATTTAATTCAGCTCAGGTGAATTTCTTACGACAATACCATTCAGATATTCTGTCTGAAAAATGCACCATTTTAGGGACTCCCTGGGTGACTCAGTCTGTTAAGCATCTGCCTGTGGCTCAGGTCATAATCCCAAGGTCCTAGGATCTAGTCCTTGCTCAGCGGGAGCCTGCTTCTCCCTCTTCCTCTGCCGCTCCCCCTGCTTGTGCTCAGTCTCTCTCTGTGACAAATAAATAAACAAAATCATTTAAAATAAGAGAGAGAAAAATGAACCGTTTAAGCTTTCGCTACAATTAAAAGTATTTCATAAGAGTTAGCTTTTCTTTAGGCCACGGTAATTTCAGAGTGAGTGAGTTGAAAACATATACACAACAGTGAACACACTGTGGAGACATCACCATGGTGTTTAATTTCACAAATATTAATTTAATGAATCATCACATCAGTCCTATATGGTAAATAAAATGTTTATGTTGTTACATAAGTCTTAGCCAGGCTTTTATCCCAAGCACCGAGCACAGTGCTTGAAATACAGTAATCGCTGAATAGATATTTGTTGAGGGAATGAGGATCATTGGTAATTGTTTGCCAACTGAGAGGAGTGGAATTATTTGGAAGGAGAAGGCTGGCTGACAGGGTGGGATGGAGCGTTCAGCTTTTGCACCAAGGGTGGGCAGGGTAGGGGCAGGATGCTGGACACCGGGGATGGCCATCTATCCATCTATCCTGTCAGGATGCCACCACGGGAATGAGGGCTCTTTGGTTTTCCTTCAGAATCAAACTGGAGTCTGTTTAGCTGTATCTGTCATGTGTGTCTGTCTAAAACAATAAAACTTTCAAAACTTGAAATCCAAGACGGTACCTTTAGATCCGAATCCTGTGTGTATAACGCTTGCTTTTGCTAAGATGGCTGGACTCCTGGTACCATGGTCCAGACTTTGATAATCAGGATCATCGGTGTGGGGCAGTGGGAATGTGGCTCACTCTTCAGGGGCTGAGAATCTGCATCAGCATCCTGACTTCGACCACCAGTAGCTGAGCAACCTTAAGCAAACAAATTTCATTCTCTAAGCCAGAGTTTGTTTATTTGTAAGTTAAAGAATGGTCTTTCTGCCCTGCTGCGAAGGTCAAATGCATTTTTTTGTGTGTGAACTGTAAGATGCATATAATTAAATGCATTGGTTTTCTATGCCATGCAACAGATGACCACAAATTATCAGCTTTAAACCACATGACTGTAGTCAGAAGTCCAGGTGTGCCCCAACTGGGTTCAATACTCAGAGTTTCTCAGGCTGGAATCAGAGTGTCAGCTGGGGCTGGGTCCTTGTCCTCCAGGAGCAATCGGATTCGCGGCAGAATTCAGTTCATTAAAGCTGGGGGGCTCATGCGGTGTTTCTTTTTCTTTCCTTTTCTTTCTTTCTTTTTTAAGATTTTACTTATTTATTTGAGAGAAAGAGAGCATGAACAAGGGGAGGGGCAGAGGGAGAGGGAGAAGCAAACTCCCTGCTGAGTGCGGAGCCCAACGTGGGGCTCGATTCCAGGACCCTGGGATCACGAGCTGAGCCGAAATCAAGAATTGGACGTTTAACCGACTGAGCCACCCAGGCACCCCTCATGAGGTGTTTCTTTAAGGACAGCTGCAAAGTGTCTACTGTATGTTTATCTCTTTTTAGGGCTCACCTGTTTGGGTCAGACCTACTTAGGAGAATCCACCTTTTGATTAACTCAAATTCAACTGATTAGGGACCTTGAATATATAGGCACAATCCCTTGGCCATATAAAGTTGACATACAAAGTATCACAGGAGTGGTATCTTGTCATACTCATTCGCTCTGCCCACACCAGAGGGGAGGTGGTTATATATGACATGTACACCAGGGGGCAGGAGTCATGGGGGACACCATCGAATTCTGCCTGCCACAGTGTATGATACTGCTAGGACTCATACCATTTGAATATGTATTTTTCATACTATGTCCTTATTTAATAATTTCACAGAGCTTATGAAGTTGTTCCTTGGGACAAGATGCTACCACCGAAACCCGACCCAGAAGAAACAACAGTGGAAAAAGCTGCTGACCTGATTTCACAGTGTTTTACACTGAAAAGATATGAAGGGGCCCCATCAATAACCCAGGTCAGTGATTAGGGACCTCAATTACATGTGCATAATGCCTTTTCCCATATATAACGTTGCATTTTTGCAACAGTGCATTTATTTCTAAACTGAAGCCCAAAATTTGAATATTCATTTTATTGTAAGAAACATGGAAAGAACATGTAAATATATACATTTATGGACTTGAAAGTGCCATAATCAAAAAAGTCATCAATAACCTCAAATACTTCAATGTTACCTGTATTGCACTTTTTAAAATTTTATTTAAAGACTACCTCTGTCTCAAAAGTCCTTTGCAATGACTGTGTTTATTTTAAAACTGCACAAGGAGGACTGAGGGATGGAGAAATAATTATGATTCCATCAGAGAACTTGTGTTGAGAACAGTTCTTGAAATTGAACCTAACCTCTGCACTCTGAGACAGAATGGGAAAACCCATGAATCATAGAGCTCTTATTTCTAGCAAAACAAAGCATAGTTGGTTGTCTGCAGAGATGTATGTTTTCATATTTATTTTATTTTATTTTATTTTATTTTATTTTATTTTATTTTATTTTATTAAGAGAGAGAGGGCGGGGAGGGGCAGAGGGAGAGAGAGAATCTTAAGCAGGTCTACGCTCAGCATAGAGCCTGACATAGGGCTCGATCTCACGACCCTGAGATCATGACCAGAACCAAAATCAAGAGTTGGACACTTAACCGACTGAGCCTCCCAGGCGCCCCTCTGTGTTCATTTCCAAACATCAAGAATTCAGCATGTGAATTATTGTATCCACACCACAGCCAGGGTAATTTTCCTAAAGTGTGAATCACTTCATATCACTCCTCTGATTAAAACCCTTCATTTTTGAGGAAGTGAAATCCATGCTCTTTGACAGGACATGTCCCCCGTCCTGTTATTTGCCCATGACCCCTCCTCAGCCTGATCCTTACCTTCCTGTTCCTCTTGCTCCTCAAACCCCATGCTCTGAACAAACAGTATTCCACTCCCTTCGGCATTCCATTTTTTCCAGGCTAAGTCCCATGAATCCTTTGGGTCTTAATGTGGGACCTCACTATTGCCCTCCCAACCCTGGCTCTGTGCTTGCAAAGCGCCTCCTACTTGCATTGAATCTCTCATCCTTTCGCTCTGTTCCTCATCCCTTGGAAGTCTGACAAGCCCGGGGACCACCTCTCATAACAAAGCTCTTTCCTATGTAAAACACATAGCACTAAAGAGGAAAATGATTATATATAAATATGGTGCTAAATACGGACTCCTAAGAGGTTCAGAACCACAGGGTAAGAAGCCCACATTATTTTGAAAATCTTTGTCAGCTTTTACAGAGCAAAATGGCAGCAAGAGAGAAACAATGTGGCTGTAATATAAAGTCTTGGCACAGGATTTGCCCATAGAAACTAAACTAAGTCGGAGGACAGAAAATGTGCCTGGATTCTTACAGCTGTTTTTAAGGATCTCTCAACTACTTAAAAATATTTTTATATCTTTTGAAAATTATATCTTTTGAAAATATTTTTATATCATTTTTAAACATATGCTTTGGCATCTAATTATGCCAGAACCCAAAGTCCTTCCTGGCAAGATGAAGTTCAAAGCTCAGGGTCTGGATGGGGCTGGAAAGGGGAGACCAGCCTGGGGCTGCAGAGGGTGGACAAAAACGGAGCCAAGTGACCACAGGTTCTGAGATGAAAACCAAAATCAGACCTTTCACAGGGCTTCAGTCTATAGGACGTAGATGATGAGGCAGATTCCAGCTGTGTGAAAACTAATGGAAACTAAGGGTCTGAGGGCAGAGCAGAGACCAGGAGGGGCTCTGGGGCAAAGCCCTCTGTTGCTAAGCAGGTTTGGAGAGTGCTTTCCATTGGGAGCCTGGGGCTTGCCTATGATGTGGTGGGGATGGTTAAGAGCACAGGAGCTTATAGACAAGACATGATGTGATTTGCTCATTAAATATGTCATTCATTTTGTTGCTGATTTTAGATGGTTGGTGGACTCTGGGACAGATTTCAAACAAGATCTTTCTTGACACCGGTCAAGCCAGTTACTTTGTAAGTTTTATCCCCCTGTGTTCTCATCAGTAAATTTTTCACTATCACAGATCTCTCACTGATACGTCTGGTGCTCCCGTCCATGGCTTATAGAAGGGGTGAGGGGCATATCCTCTGGAGAACATTCCAGAGACCTCAGACTTCCATCCCTGTGACGGGAAAGAGAACCCAAGTCCCGTTCACTTGCTCAGTGTTGCCTGCTTTCTCTTGTTTTCTCTTAACCCTCCTTACAATTTAGACTATGAGTGGGGCGTCTGGGTGGCTCAGTCAGTTAAGCGTCCGACTGTTGATTTTGGCTCAGGTTTTGATCTCTGGGTCCTGATATTGAACCCTGCATCAGGCTCCTGCTGAGCATGGAGGCTGCTTGAGATTCTCTCTCTCCCTCTGCCCCCCGCCCCACATTCTCTCTTTAAAAAAAACACCCACAAAAATTTAAAACCATTTAAAAATAAGGAGTGCTTTATGAATAAGTTGATATGAAGAATTATAATGTTGTGAAATCCATGGACTTCAAGGGATTGTAACATTTCTATCAACTTTTGCATCAAGCAGTTATTTTGTGTTTTATTTTATGCTAGAAACTATGGCTTTATTATTAATCCTTCCACGTAAGTAATTTTGTGCATGCAGTCTAAAAAAGCCTGATGTTTGTCTTCGAAAATGTCACTACTTCTTCCTATTTTTTGTTCTCACTACAACCCACATCCAGGTTATCATCTATTTTTATTTTTTAAATTTATTTTTGAATAAATAATTGAAATTTAATATATACAAAACATACAAATAAGAATATGATGCAATTTGTGTAGCATTTCCCAGTTTTAGAAATAGAGCATTACCAACATGATGGAGAGCTTCTCTGTTCTTCCTTAGGGATCACTATTATTCTGGATTTGATGTTTCATATTTCATACCTTCCTATAATCCTTTAAAACACATGTATTCTTTTTAACCAAGATATGGCATTGTGTTCCATGGTTCTAAACTCAATATAAGCAGCATTATATATATATATACATACAACTTGAACATTTTTGTTCATTGTTGTGTTTGTGAGATTTATACAAGTTGGCATTTAGATCTCTAGGTGCTCACTTTCCCTGCTGGATAGTCTTGCGTTGTATGGATATACCACAATTTATTTATCCATTCTTGTAATTTAATTATTTTTTTATTTTATTGCTGTTGGAAACAATGTCCCCATTTCTTCATGTACTCAAGCACAAAAATATTTCTAGATTTTATATACATATTTATCTCTACAATTGCTGCATCAAGAGGGTGACTTCCTTATAATCTAGATATCAGCACATTCTGCTCCAGATGCGTTATACCTATGGGCTAAACCATTGGCAGTGTTTGAGTTCCCACCACTGCACATCATGGCCAGCATTTGGAATTTCAAATTTAAAAAAATTCTAATCTTATGAGTATGAAATTGTATTTCATTATCATTTTCACTTACATTTACGTGATAGCCAATAATCATTTTTTTGTAGGTTACGACTCACTTGGGTGTTCGCATCTGTAACTTACCTGTTCATATATTTTTCCCCATTTGCAGTTGGGTTCCTTGTCTTTTATGTATTAATTGTATAAATTTTTATGTTTACTATTCTGGAAAAAAATTCTTTATTGGTAATATGCATCAAAGTATCTCCTTTTCATCTGTGACTTTTCTGTTTTATACTGCTCTTTGCTGAACTGAAGTTTTGAATTTTAATATAACTGAATTCATCAATATTTTCTTCCATGTCTTATTATTTTTTATGGACTTTTTAATAGATCTTTCCCTACCCAGAAGTAATATATTATTCTTCTTAACTTTTTTCTAAAAAACACTTTGCTTTTCACATTTATTTCTTTAAACCACTTGAAATCAACTCAGGTTTAGGGTGTGAATGAGGGATCCATTTCTCCACATGACTGAACAATTACCCTAGTGCAGGTTAATGAGTAGACTCTATTAAGTAGTTTAATGAGTAAAGTGTAGCCTGTTGGTTGCAACCCATTGGTGGTGAGTCACAACCACCATTTTGTAAAATTAAATAGAATAGAAAATATGAGAATGAATCATATGAACTCTAGACAGATCTGTGTATTTTGCAAAAAATACTGCAGATGTTTATAAAGAATCATGTAAGACAAAGATAATGCATAAGAAAAGCACATGTCCACAGTGAGATTATTCTATCTTTTCTTTCCTAGAGATTCGATCATCACTTCAATGGGAAGGTTAATCTTGTACATTTAATTTTATATTTACCTAATCCACAACTAATTGCTAAGTCCAGGAGATATTTAACTGTAGTTGGCAAAATTAATGAGAGTTCTTGATAAATTTCAGTTATGGAAAAATAATGTCAAAGACAACATTTTTCAAATGTTTGTACTACGTCAATAAAACCAGCTTATATTGCCCTTTAGAAATGAATTTTTATATCAGTAAGAGAAAAAAGAATAATGAAGTGAAAATAAGCAAAATCATAATCACGTTTAACTGTTGCATTTGGTATTGCAAATGGTGAAAATATTGAGAAGAATGTTGTCTTGTCAGCAAATGTAGATTTTCTCAAGCCATATTCTAAAAATAATGTGTAAACTTTTTGATAAAGATTATTTAAAATGTTTTGCCAAATGTGGAATACATCCCAATATAAAAAATAGATTCCAAGGTAGAAGTTGAAAGGTAATAATTTTTTAAAGGTTAAGACACTCACAAAATATAAGACTCATAAACACAGCAAGCTGAAACTGTTGGTGGTCACAATCAAATATCTTTTAAAAGAACAAAGATGCATTGGGTGTTATATGCAAACAATGAATCATGGAACACGACATCAAAAAAAAAATAAGTAAATAATTTTTTTTTAAAAAGTACATTTATCTAACTAAAAAAATAAGTAAATAAAAGAACCAAGATGCAAATCATTGGTCCCAACTTTTACATTATGCGAGTACTACTAAGAACACTATTAGCATCTTTTTATTTATATATCATGTGGTGAAATAGCAAATAGTTCACCCAGATGATAAAATTTGTATTCCCATTTATATGAATCCATTGCCTTTTTAATTTTTTTAATTTTTAATTTTAATTTGTTTTTTAGAGAGAGAAGGGGGGAAGGGCAGAGGGAAAAGGAGAGAGAGAATCTCAAGCAGGCTCCATGCCCAGCACAGAGCGTGATGTGGGGCTCGATCTCACGAGCCTGAGATCATGACTTGAGCTGAAATCAAGAGTCAGATGCTTAACTGATTGAGATACCCAGGTGCCCCCATTGCACTTTTTATTTTATTTCATTTATTTTTTTATTCTTATGTTAATCTCCATACATTACATCATTAGTTTTAGATGAAGTGTTCCATGATTCATTGTTTGTGCATAACACCCAGTGCTCCATGCAGAATGTGCCCTCCTCAATACCCATCACCAGGCTAACCCATCCTCCCACCCCCCTCCCCTCTAGAACCCTGTTTGTTTTTCAGAGTCCATCGTCTCTCATGGTTCGTCTACCCCTCCGATTTCCCCCGCTTCATTCTTCTCCTCCTGCTACCTTCTTCTTCTTCTTTTTTTTTTTCTTAACATATATTGCATTATTTGTTTCAGAGGTACAGATCTGTGATTCAACAGTCTTGCACACTTCACAGCGCTTACCAGAGCACATACACTCCCCAGTGTCTATCACCCAGTCACCCCATCCCTCCCACCCCACCCCCCACTCCAGCAACCCTCAGTTTGTTTCCTGAGATTAAGAATTCCTCATATCAGTGAGATCATATGATACATGTCTTTCTCTGTTTGACTTATTTCACTCAACATAATACCCTCCAGTTCCATCCACGTCGTTGCACATGGCAAGATCTCATTCCTTTTGATGGCTGCATAATATTCCATTGTATATATATACCACTTCTTCTTTATCCATTCATCTGTCGATGGACATCTTGGCTCTTTCCACAGTTTGGCTATTGTGGACATTGCTGCTATAAACATCGGGGTGCACGTACCCTTTTGGATCCCTACTTTTGTATCTTTGGGGTAAATACCCAGTAGTGCAATTGCTGGATCATATGGTAGCTCTATTTTCAACTTTTTGAGGAACCTCCATACTGTTTTCCAGAGTGGCTGCACCAGCTTGCATTCCCACCAACAGTGTAGGATGGTTCCCCTTTCTCCGCATCCCCGCCAACATCTGTTGTTTCCTGACTTGTTAATTTTAGCCATTCTGACTGGTGTGAGGTGGTATCTCATTGAGGTTTTGATTCGGATTTCCCTGATGCTGAGCGATATTGAGCACTTTTTCATGTGTCTGTTGGCCATTTGGATGTCTTCTCCCATTGCACTTTTTAAATAGGAAATCATTTGATCAGTGAAAAGCTGTATGTCTTAGTCAGTATTGCCATGTCACCAAGCTTTTGAGAGTGCCGCTCACCCTGACCCTTCCTCTATGCAAATGTTGCTCCTAGGAGCCCACACTAAAACCTATAATCGAATGGCTATGTGGCTCAACTCATAATGTCCAAACCTAGAAACCACCAAGATATCTTTCAACAGGCCAGTGGGAAAGCACATACTGGATAAACATACTAGAGTATACCCATGCAATGACATACTACTCAGCAATGAAAAAACCAAATGCAACACACAACATTGTGTGTGAATCTTAACTGCATTTTACTCAGTGAAAGCTGCCAGACCCAAAGGGTCACATATTGTATGACTCCATTTATACGACATTTAGAAAAGGCAAAACTACCAGGATGGGAATAGAACAATGGCAGCCAGGAGTTGGGAAGGGGGAAAGGGATGAATACAGAGAGCCTATAAAGGGAACATTTAGGGTAGTGAACTGCTCTATATGGTTACTTGACTCTGTATTTGTGAAACCAATAGAACTATTCACTAAAAAGAACAAACTTCACCGGGTGCCTGGGTGGCTCCGTCGGTTAAGCGTCTTTCGGCTCAGGTCATGATCTCGGGGTCCTGGGATCGAGCCCCACGTCGGGCTCCCTGCTCAGTGGGGGGTCTGCTTCTCCTTCTCCCCCTCCTGGTGTTCCCTCTCTCGCTGTGTCTCTCTCTGTCAAATAAATAAATAAAACCTGTAAATAAAAAAAAGAACACATTTTCCTGAATGCAAAGTGAAATAAATACATGCATATATGCACCCATACGTGCCAGATGTTGGGGGAATCCAGGATGGAATGCGGATGGTGGCAAAAGAATCTATGTTTCAAATCAGTGACGTAACTACACTTTAGTGGATGGTCCTAAATAAGTTTGGAGACAGTATTTTGACGGAATAACGTAAGGCTAAAGATGAAACGAATTGTATATAAGTGCTGTGCTCTAGATGGTGCGTGCGTCTCCCCAGGGAAATGGGTTGGTGATTCTAACACTGCTTACATGTATGGGTTTGAACAAAACGAAATGTTTGCTAGATAACAGGAAGCAGGTTTCACACTGTCAGGAGGAAATACGAATAAGTAAGGAAGAAAGGCTATGCATGAACCCTGTGGCACTGGATTTGATCGGGGGGATCCTATGAACTCAGGCTTACTGTAATTTATATACAGATAGCAGATACAGAAACACACACACACATGTGGGTCTGTAGAGGTGCCCACACTCGTGTCCGTCCCCAGCTCTGTCCACTCGGAGTACCCAGGAGCAGGGACACCTACCCCAGCAGCCACAAGCATATCCAACACCCAGATGTCGGCTTTTATTTTTTATTTTTTTAAAGATTTTATTTATTTATGGGAGACAGAGAGAGAGGAGATGCACAGAGGGAGAAGCAGACTCCCCCCTGAGCGGGGAGCCAGACTCGGGGCTCCATCCCAGGACCCTGGGATCATGACCTGAGCCCAAGGCAGACGCTTCACTGACTGAGCCACCCAGGTGCCCCCAGATGTTGGCTTTTAATCACCACTCTCCAAGAAAAGAAATTTTGAGACCCCTAAAGAAATGGCCGATTCTGGGGCTGGAGCAGGGAAAATACAAAATAAACCCGGAGCTCCTTGTGATGCTATAAATAACTGTGATCTCGTGTGAGTCACAGAACTTCGTGCCCTGGACTGCTTCCTGTATACCATGGAGAGTTAGACTGGATGGTCAGTAGGAGCCATTCAACTTAAAAATTCCGTGTGTCTAAGAAAATCGGGGGTCCGGCTTTGCCAGATAGTGCCCGTCCAGTCCCGAAGGAAGTGTACAGCAAAAGGGAAAGCCAAGAAGAAAGGCTCTAAATTAGGGCTACAGAGAGCAAACCAAGAGCAAACCCGACTCCTTGAGAGCTGGAGTCAATTTGTTCTGTTTTTGATTTTCACTTAAAACTACATCTTTAAATCACCTCAGTTTAAAATTACAAACTCTTAGAGGTTAATTCCCATGAGGTATCTTAACACTTTGCTCTTCTTAATAAGAGAAACAGTGTAATAATTTGATGCTTATTAAGTTAATGTCAATAACTCCATTGTCCTTATTTTCTTTTTTTTCTAAGCGTGAGTCCAAGTTCCAGAAGCAAATACATTCCTCTTTATACGTAAGTGAGAGTGTTTCTTAATGTCTTAAAAATTACTAGATTTACATCTAAATTGTAGCTGCCTTCAGCTCACTCATGTTTGTAATTCACTGTTTAAGACAACTTATACTTTCGAACAGATTTCTAATGTTTTGCCAGCACACAGCCTGCTTAATGTCAGGACTTCCATCACAGATCTGTTAACGATTTTGATAAAAGAAAGAAAGGGGGAGTGGTATTTTTCTGTTTCCCCAAATTGGTTATTTTACGAAGTAAAATACGCTGGGTGCTACTAATATTGGATGTTGTCAACCAGAAAGGCTTTGATACTCGATGTGGAAGATGCAATGTGCTCGCTAACACTGAAGTACAGGAAATCTCTCTTCTTACTTTTAAATTTAAATTTGGCTTTCCATAGTTGGCAAGGACCTGCATCGTCCACCGTGTGGGGGTCCTCTCCGCTTTGGGTTGAGGAATAACCTTGTGTTTGAGTCTGTTGGGCTGCTATCCTGAAACGTCACTGACTGGGTGGCTTATAAACAACAGACATGTCTTTCTAACAGTTCTTGAGCCTGGAAGCCCAAGATCTGGGTGCCAGCCTGGCGGGGAGAGGACTCTCTCCTGAGTCCCAGACTTCTCCACCTGTCCTTCCAGGGTGGAAGGGGCAAGAGAGCTCTGTGTCCTTAGAAGAACACTAATCCCACTCAGGAGGGCTCCACCCTCATGATCCGACCTCCTCCCACCTCCTGCTCCCTCCACCTCCTCCTACCATCACCTTTGGGCATTAAAATTTCAACATAGGAATATGGGAGGAACATAAATATTCAGATCATAGGGCCATGGAACAAAGTGAATCCAAGAAGATGGGTCTTTCACTTTTGCCCTCCCCCTCCCTCATTACTGCTCCATGATGGAGGTGACCAGTCTTTCCAACTAAGTTTCTGTCCCCAGCTGGAGCCCTAGTGGCTCTGGCAGATGCTGGTCTCTGCCCTACCCCAGGCTTGATCCCCTTCTCCAGTGAGGGAGCCAACCCAGGGCTGCAGAGACAGCCTGATTCTTGGCACCAAAAAACACAACCCACCTGTTACTCCCACTCTGGCCCAAACTTAAGATCATGAGGGCCTGGCAACTGTTACTCTGAAAATGGGAAAATCTCTTGTCTTTATTTTTTTAAGGCAAATTTTTCCATCATCGTGATTATTATTATTATTATTAATTTATTTTGCTTTTTCAGTTTTTGATCTATTTTAGCAAATAAGATTTCCTTTGGATGTTAGGACCCTGTTGATCTTTTTGTCCATTTTTCTTATAAAGAAACCCACGTTTTCTTTCCCTGTCATGTAAACAGTGGTTACGTGCAGTCCACAAATGCTGATGACGTGGACAACCCCTTCGGAGACATCACATCTGTCGCCAAGCCTCGGACCTCTAAAACGCTCTATACAAACACAAGTCGGTGAGTTCCACTCATAATTACTCCCCTTATGTTACCGTTAAGGATGGAACATGGTGATGGGCTTTATCATAAGTGAGAAAGAAAAGACGGCCACCAGGGACATAGCTTAAGAAGAAAGCAGCTGTCTGAAAGCACTTGTCACAAATGAGATCACAATTTTGTGCACTGACTAACCTGGGTGCCTGGATATACATGCATGTGATATATTTTATATTCCACGTTTTATAGATATATAAAATATATTCACATAATCTATATAAAATATATTTTATATATTATAAAATTGTATAATAATATACTTATATATATTTACACACTTCTATAATCTTATATATATATACTTATGTATACTTATACACTTCTATAATCTTATATAATATATAATATAAATATATCACATATATTTTTATAATATACAAATAATATATACAGTAATATATAATACATTATTATATATATGCTTATAATATAACATATAACTTATATATAAAACATATATAAAACATAATATTAAAAAGTTATATAACTTATAAGCTATAATATAATATATTGTATGTAAAATATGTACTATATGATATATAATATTATATAATACACACTACATACCATATATAAATATAAAAATATATTTATCATATAATATATTAAGCTATATAAATATATATAGCATGTTTATATATAATATGTATATATATTTGCTTTTACCAATGGGAACAGTAGGGCTCAGAAGTTACTTCCCTAGGATCCACCAGACGCTGCTGGATGTTGAAATCCTGCGCTCCTTTCATTATGTCACTGAGTCGCTGAATGTCATGGATATTCTCCCATCAGTTTCTGTGATGACTGACAAACTTGCACATTTCATGCAAGGCCAAACTGTGAATCACGACAGTATTTTTCTTTTTTTTTTAATTTTTATTTATTTGTTTGACAGAGAGAGACACAGCGAAAGAGGGAACACAAGCAGGGGGAGAGGGAGAGGGAGAAGCAGACTCCCCGCTGAGCAGGGAGCCCGATGCGGGGCTCGATCCCAGGACCCTGGGATCATGACCTGAGCCGAAGGCAGACGCCCAACGACTGAGCCACCCAGGCGCCCCATCACGACAGTATTTTTCAATGTTAGTTGATTCCTGTTTTTTTCTAAATGTCAGTTGTGCCCATGATACAAACAAGTTGCATTTCTCTGTTGCAGGTTAGATGCAATACTCTAACCTACAATAATCTCACATTTCCCTATGTTATCTATTCTGTCTATGTAATTTTTTTGACTGCTTGGCCGAACTATAAAATGTGTTTCAAATCTAACTTCAGTTTTAAAATATAGTTATGTAAATTATCTCACTTAAATCTCTAGATAAGGCACCCAAAGGAAAAGACAAAAGAGCCTATAAAATTCTCCAGGTACCGTGTTAAGAACTGGTAACATAAAGATAAAAAAGACAGAGACTTTGCCCTGGCGTACCTCAAGCATCTGATGGGTGGGTAAGAGCTGTACACAAATGATTATGATATAAAGCAGGATGAAGTAAGTCCCCGAAAATGTTAGCTTCGTGTTTTCGAAGCTCAGGTGCACAGAGAGAGTCTTTCACCCGTGGGACCCGAAGGCTGCCTGTGACGTCTGAGGTAAGTCTTGAAGGATTCATTAGTGTGATTCTTCCTCAAAATTTGTAAGGAAATTAGTGCTATTAAATGTAGTAATTCTAAAGATTTTAAAAGAAGGACATGGGGATGAAACCAATTTAAAAATATCCTACAGGTATAAAAATTTAATACTCTTTTTCTTTTGAAATGTATCTTTAATTTTTGAAACATTTTATGAAACATTCTTGCCAAAGAGTCGAAACATACTCTCTTGGGTCATTCTTCAAAGACAGTGAAGATCAGCCTGGCAGCATTTTAAGAATTTGATGTAAAACATACCGTCTAACCTGAATAACTCTGGGACCGTGCCACTCTCCCTGGTCTTGCTGTTGATTTCTGTTTTTAAGGAAATGAAAGTATGAGTGGATCTCGGAAAAGAATTAAAGACATTAATTGTATTTGTGCGATTTGGGCACTAGAGGGCCACCAACCTTGCAAAGTTTCTTTCCATCAGCTTTCAGTTTTTCATGTAATCTTAACCTTTTAACACAAAGAAATGCTTTGCACTTTTATTATGAAATATTGATAGATACTAAAATATATAGTGTCCTATGTAACATAGAAAGTAAAATAACACACAAATGCATGTGTTTTCCTGCCTAGATAAAGAGATAATATTTTACTAATTATCTTTTAAGCCACTTGTTTGTACCTCCTAACTTCATCACCTGGGTCCCCTTCCCAACCCAGAAGTCATCACCATCAGACTGCATGCTTATCCTTCACTTACTTTGCTTGATAGTTTTACTACATACATACAGATCTCTAAACAAAATCCTTTGTTGTTTTTACAAAACCGCATTGAGCTAAAAGACAACACCGTATGATTCCATTTGCATAAAATCCCAAACCCAGGAACACATGAACTTAACTACCTTTGTGCCAAGTTCAGAATATAGAGTGCCGTTTTATTCCAAAGCAAATATGACTCTTCCCTTATTTCCTCATCTTAAACTTTCTTAAAGGAAATTGTCTTCATGATATTATCTTCAGGATTCTCCCCATGATTCGTGAGACTTAATCATGGTAGGCGAGCCCTGTGGCTCCCCACTCCTTCAACAGAAGCCAGATTTCAGATACTCAAGGCCTCTGCCTCTTCGTTCAGGTGGTTCCATTGTTGGGATCACCAGTCTTCCAAAAGAGTGACTGTCTTTCAAATTGCCTTCCTTAATTTCAGATTTTGTTTTCTGGTTACCAAGTCATCTGACGTGGCCAGGGTTTTTAAAATTGCTGGTGATTGTACTAATTGTTTAAAAAAGAGCTTAAAAAATTATTGTAGAACCGAATCTGATCGTTATGGAAAAAAAGTATAGAGAAATTGGTCATAAATATAACCACACTCTCACACAAACCATTATTAAGATTTTGACATAGTCCCATCAGTCATATGAGCTTTTAGTCTTGCTTTCATATGTTCATTAGCTAGGGTCATATTACATTTAAAATTTTTACCACCTTAACATTATAACAGCATCATAGTTACATGTATTATGCACTCATTATAATTTTTATTTGTGTAGATGTGTTTGTCATTGACTAGTTCACTTGACTGGTGACATATGCAAATTCTTTGCATTTTTTTATTATGATAAATACTGCTACCAAGCACTTTGTTATGTGACTCATTTTATGAGTTGGGATCTTTACTTAAGGGAGACTCCTCGAAGTGAATTCTGCAGTCAAAACACAGGAATATTCTTAAGCATGTTGCAAACTCATTTTTTTGGAAATTTTATATAGATTTACAGAACAAGTATTTGTTCTTAGTATTTGTGCCCTCCTTTGATGCTAGTGTTAAAGCTTACCAGACATCTTTTTTTTTAATCTCTCAAATCTTTTCACTGTAAAAATAAATCAAATATTTTAAAGTGCAGAAAGTAAAATGTCTTTTCCATTTTCAACCCCAAAATTAAAAGCTTGATATATTTTTTACTCTCCCCCACACACTTGATATATTTTTTACTCTCCCCCAGTACACAGGTCCCTGTGTACTGTTGTGTGCATACATGTGTGTGTAAAGCTGAAATACGCAATACACATTCTCCCTGACACTATGCAGGACTATTAAAACCTTTTTAATGGCTGCCTGATATTCAAACAAGGCTATATTATAGTTTACAGAGGCCAAGGACTTAGTACACATTTTTCCTATTGTAAACAATGTAACAATAAATACCTCCACATACACCTTTGCACAATTATGCATGCATTTATGTAGAATAAATCCCTAAAAACAGTGTTTTCTTACTAAAATTGAAATATCTTCTAATTTGTGGGAGTGCCTGATTATTACAAAACATTTACAGTTAAGGAACTCAAAATATTAATGCAGTTTTTGTTGTAGTTCCTCACTTGTAACTTGAGAATAGTCGAGGAACTAAGTGAATCCACAATATCCATTGGGTTCAACAGGATATCTTAAAGCTCGGGAAAAACGGCTTTTTCATCCCTTCAACAAACATGTACTGTTTACTGGATCAGGTTACTCTTCAGGAATTAAAAAAAAAAAAGTCACTCCTCACTTAGAATCTGTGTCAAGCAAAAAAAATAAAGCAAAAACTAACATAAGGAAACCCCCTTCCCCCCCAAATATGATTTTTTTATCCTTCTCTTGAATGTAAGAGCTATATTCTTTGCAAGAGCTTAATGAACAAGGTTGATGAGAAGTTTGTTTCCTTTTAGTAATTATCTGTGATTCCATGTCGTTCCAAAATGCTTTGCGTTCAAGAGTCATCGGTGCAAAGCACCTAACTGTGGGAATGATATGGAACAGCGTATCTGTGCAAAGTCAGGATCCAAAGGCATAAAATTCTGCTCTTTCCTAAGGAAATGCTGGAAGTGGGTTTTCTTTTGCCAACGACCAGCTGTTGGAGCTACGGACCTGGGGTCTTAGGTAATGCCTCTCACCTGGCCCAGCCCCTGGTTTTACCAGCAGGGAAATAGGCTCAGAGAAGGAGAGGTGCCCGCCCAGGTGACACAGCCTAGTGAAGTGGAAGCTGGCCATGAACCCGTGCCTCCCGCCCCCACACCTGGTGCTTTCCAGCCACCACTGGCCTGTTTTCCCAAGCCCGCCAGGCCCCCCTCTTCCCCCACTGGGCTGTCTTCCACGAGGCTGTAATCCTTCATTTCAAGACTGTACACGGTTTCATATTCACTGTGTCTTCACCTCAGTCATCTCTGCGATGAAGCATTTGCAGATAACCACTGATTGTCCAGAATGGATCCTCAGGCAGGTGAGGACCAAGGTCTGAGATGGAAGAAGGCGGGGCCTTCCTGTCAGTCACCACGGTGTGCTGCACCTTTAAAAACAGACACACACACACACACACACACACACACACACACACGCACGCACACACAACCTTACCACAACCCAGGTTCAAGAATGAGGCTATGAATAGTAGTTCCTTACCTTAGCCGACACTTCTGCCTTTTCAGAGGACTTTCACATCTACTCCTTCATTTGTTTTTCAAAATTGTGTGATGAGGCCAGAGGCGCGGGAACAGGTACGGTCCCCATTTTACAGATGAGGAGGCTGAGGCTGGAGGGCATGATGTAAAGAGCCCCAGAGCACTCATTTCAGGAGAGACTGAGAGACGGGCCACCTAACCCCCAGGGCAAGCTCATGCCCTGCTCACAAGGACATGCCTTTGCGTCTGGGGAAGCCTCCATCCAGCCCTGTTGGCATTCAAAGCCTCTGGGTTATTTCTGTGTCTCCTTCCCTTCGGGGACATTCTAAGAACAGAGGAAAAGCAAGTGTAGGCACTCAATGAGGGTAATAAAATGCAATTCCTGAACAGATCTTGGGGCCCAAATATCTTCCATTCTGAGAAACACAACCCAATGTCCAAAATGATGGTGGTCTTATTTAGATTTCTCTCCCGACAGTCAAAACAAGTAAATCCAAGCTCAAGGCCCCTCCTTCTTTTTCCCCTCTAGCTGTGGGCACCCCAAGAATGTTCTGCAGCCCCCTTCTCTCGGCCCTCCCGGAAAGCCCAGCCTTGCCCTTGTCCCACCACCCCCTTGCCCTGGGCCAGTCTTGACCCCTCCCCCTGCCCTGCCCCCTCCAGGGGAGGCACAGGTCCCCTGACCAGAACACAGTGTGGCTCCCAGAGCTTCAGTTCTGTTGTCTAAGGTCCCATGGCTGGTAGGGGCAGCCCCAGGGTTCAATACCAGCCTCTCTGCCCTCTGCCCTCTGACCCCATGCCTCTCTCTTTCTGTATCCCTCTCATACGCCCCCTCCCACCCTCCCCGTTACTTTGCATTGGCGGTCTTCACCCCACTTGGGTTCTTCAAACATCTACATGTGCATTTAAAAATGTTCTCATTAAGTGAAAGGTGTCAGGAGCAGGCCTGGCTGATTTCTGCCTGGATGTGTACCTGACACCGAACAGCTCTCAATGAAAGATTGTCGAATTGACTTGAACTCGCACGTGCACCCGTGTCCTGAGTAAATGCGACCACTCGGAGGTAGCAGGGCTCTCCTGCCTCTGCTGCGGGCCCTGGTTGTCCAAAATGGATCCCGGCAAGGATGGCACCCCTTACATCCGGGCCTTCTGGGTGGGGGTGGTCCTGCGCCCCCGCCAGCTCGAATGGCTCGGGGCACATTACTTAGACTCTCTCTAAAACCTCAGGTTCTGCATCTGCACGACAGGCATGATTCTAGGACCTACAAAACGGGGTCTTGTGAGGATTAAGTGAATTCATGCCAGTGTTTAAAACAGTGCCTGGGATACAGCGGCTGGTCCCGTGAGCATGAGCCACGTCCAGGGAACAGCGAAGAAGCTGTCTGCGGGCTGAAATCCCAGCCCACGTGCACACGACCTGTATTCTACACACAACCTGCTCTTCCCACAGCTTCTTCTTCTTCTTCATTTCCTGTTTAGCTTTTTTTTTTTTAAAGATTTTATTTATTCATTTGAGAGAGAGAATGAGAGAGAGAGCAGGAGAGGGAGGAGGGTCAGAGGGAGAAGCAGACCCCCCGCTGAGCAGGGAGCCTGATGCGGGACTCAGTGCTGGGACTCCAGGATCATGACCTGAGCCGAAGGCAGTCGCTTAACCGACTGAGCCACCCAGGCGCCCTTCCTGTTTAGCTTTTAATTACACACCCTCTGTGCTCCCTTTTCTAAGAAGCCCACTAAGTTCCTTATATTCTAAAATTCTTTATTTTCTATTTTATTTTGCTGGGTTTAACAAAGCCAGTTAGTTGCATATTTAGGCGATAATGTCTTCCCACGTACCCATAGCAAAGAGAATCCCAGTTTACTCTGGGAATCGGAGTACGCCAGAAGGTGTTCAAAGGCCTAGAAGCTATGGAGCAAAGACAAACAATGAAGACTTATCTTATTTTTAAATGAGTTCCAGCTTCTCTCTGCTCTCCTTAAGAGGAGGAGGGGGGTCTTTGAACACGGAACCAATCTGGAAATACATTTAAAAGCCCCTGTCACCCCTCAGCAGCAGGGCTGCAGAGTGTCCCCCAGAGACTATTCTCTTCTTGACAGGAGGTCAACGTGTTGCAGTGAAGATGGAAAAAATTCCCCCCGTGATGTCCCTGCAAAGGGGGGGTGGGTAAATGGAATAGATTTAGAAGCGGCGTGGGTGAGGACTTTCGCTTTCAAATATTTGGCCAAATTTCAAAATTGGTTTGTTATGCAACTGAATTCATTTCTTAAGCCTAAGTGGCTTCTCTTTAATGTCTCCTGGCTCGTGGTTTGTTGTTATTGGATGTGAGGTAACACAACATCGTATCATCATGATAGCGTGGTGTGTCATACCACCTCGCAGCAGTAACCTGTGTGCCATGGGGCACGCGGAGCTGTCTGATGTTCTCCGCCAGGCTCTCCTCCCAGTTGGCAGACCGCTTGCCTCCATCTTGGCTTCTTAACTGCTCTCATGGAAGGCCATGACTTTAGAGGCATTTCAATTCTGCAGGTGTTTCAGAAGCAGTGGAAAAAACATCTCATGCAGAGGAAGGGGATTTCCTCTGTAACATGCATGGAAGCTTTATAGAATGTTTGGGGGAAAGACAGACACATGAATAATTTTGCCCTGTTTTTGGTTACCTCTCTGACATACAGCCACACTTCTTCAAGAAAATTCCAGGAAATCCTAAAGGGCACTGCCTAGAATTTGGCAACGCTGATTTGATCACCCAGGTCCCTCCAACAAACCTGAAAATGTAGCTCTGACATGGGGATTTCCAAACTTCGACGCACTGCTTATCTAGAATTATCTCGAGAGCTTTTGAAGACCCCAATTCCCAGGTCACACCCCCCTTACCAGTTAAATCAGAATGTCTGGGGGCTGGGAGTCAGGCATGGGTACCTTTGAAAAATCCCCATGAGTTATTCAGTGTGACATTTGGAAGCCACTGTCTGAATATCTTTTCGGCTGCTTGTGCTGGATAAACTTCACCTTCTCTACCTATCAGGCTCCTATTTTGTAAATTTCTCATTAAAATCTTAAATTCTTAAAATCTTGTGTTTCAACTACAATTAGTTGAGCCCCTACTAAGTGCTGAAGATTTGCTGGCCGCCTTCACATTCATTGAACCCCCTTCTACCCTGGATGAGCCTTGAAGAGGTGGATGGGTTTCTCTCCCTGCT
The DNA here is from genome assembly GCF_002201575.2 of Neomonachus schauinslandi. Taxonomy (NCBI): domain Eukaryota; kingdom Metazoa; phylum Chordata; class Mammalia; order Carnivora; family Phocidae; genus Neomonachus; species Neomonachus schauinslandi. The sequence continues at coordinate 4,153,119 of NC_058414.1, forward strand.
GCAGGGGGACTGGGCTGGGGTCCAGAGGGCTTCCGTCCCTGGAGGAAGAACTCACAGTTGGTTAAGGGGCAAGTCAGGCGTGGAAGAGAGGCCCGGCTCCCCATGCAGTGGGCTTCCCTGCTCTCTCCCTACCTCATTTTCCTAGTCTCCCAAGATCCAATAAGGTGTACAATTTCTTCTGCGATTACCATTGATGCACGGTCCCTTCACTCTGTTAGCATCAGGTGTCCCTGTTTTGCTGCTTGGAAGCCGGTATATCATCACCTATAGTCACAGCAAGGCTATGACTTGTCACTTGCAAGACAAAGATGGGGTTTATTAGTACAACTCCTGCCTGGTACATAATTTTTTCTCTAACATTCCAATACTAACAGATAACCATGCATGGAGGGACACCGAGGGACTGTGCCACGATTCACATGTGGGGGGGCATGGAGGGGCTGTGTCAGGAGCCCTTTCCATGCATAAAAGGATCCATGCGTAAAGGTCTGTGCCACAATCCATGGTCCACGAGTGGGGAGCAGGGCACCAAGGGGCTGTGCCTTGATCCACGCCCGGGAATACACCGAAGGTCTGCTCCACGATCCATGTGCGGAGGGAACACCAAGGTCTGCGCTATAATCCACGATCCAGCACGGAGGGACACCAAGGGGCTGCCCCAGGAACAGGTACCTTTTCCCCACCAAAGACGATCAGGCCTTGAGTTTGCTGTCTTTACCCCCTTGCGTGGCTGAGGCAGTAAGGCTCTGAGAGATTCCACGTCTGTGGTGCAGTCCTGTGAGCTAATGAGCGGAGTTGTGAGGTTCGAATGGGAGCCCTGACCCTTGAGCCCACACCCACATCCCCACCCCACTCTCCTCCATCCGCCTCCTCACCTGCTGCTCTAAGAACCAACTCCCCTGAAGCCTCCTATTTCAAAACGTTCTCCTAAGGCAAATGGATCCTGGACGTTTTCTTTGGCTTATTGTGTGTGTGGGGTGGGGAAGGCCGTGGGTGCAAGCAAGAGACCCACAGAGGAACTGGTCGTTTGCCCTGGACAGAGGTTTCCTTGCTGCAGCTGTCATTGTATTGCATTTTGTCTGCGCATCCGTCTCGAACGAGGACCAGCGCCCGAGAAATACCACACTCCCGAAGAAAAGGCCCAGGGATGGGAAGTGCCAACCACTGACTGAGCAGAAGTGGCAGCCCGTTGTCTTGGCCCTTTCCTCGCTCCTGGTTTATGAACGATGGTGGCGGTCATTCTTGTCCCTCCCAAACACGTACGATGAGCTGAGGCTCTAGCACCCGCAGGATGCTAGCAGTTCAAGTCCACAAAGATCACGTACTAGCTGAGTGAGCGTCAGGATTTGCACATAGTGGGTTCTTGCTCCTTGAAATACAGTTTAAATTCCCTACCATCCCTGGCTCCGGGGAGGCCACGGCCACAGGTTGTAAGCAGCACTGGGGACTGAGCCCACACAGCCCTGCCCCGGAGCTCAGCCCCACCTCTCCCTCAGCAAAGAATTCACTTCAAACATTTGTGTGCTATGAAGATGCAAAAAGTATTAGTCAGGATACATATGCCTCTGAACTGCCTATTAAAATACTTCTTTGGAATATTTGCTTCCCTTTCTAGAGAGGGAGTTTATATCTACAGTGAAGAACCTTCCCCTGTGTTCCCGTGCTGTCTTCCCTCCCCTCTCACTGGTGGGAGAAGGACAGGAAAGGCAGAAGAGTAAGTGGGGTTGCACCGAACAAGCCCATGCTTGTGTAAGTCTGTGAAATTTCAAGAAATTACGCGACATCAGGAATGCAGTACAACAATGGTGATAAGAAAATATTATGTTAAAAACACTGTTATGTGGGCACCTGGGTGGCTCAGTCGGGTAAGCGTCTGCTTTCGGCTCGGGTCATGATCTCAGGGTCCTGGGATCGAGCCCCGTGTCGGGCTCCCTGCTCAGCGGGGAGTCTGCTTCTCCCTCTCCATCTGCCTGCCACTCCCCGTTGGTGCTCCCTCTCTCAATATCTTAAAAAAAGCCCACACAGTTGTGTGTCGACTAGGACTGGAGTCAGCATGACAGGGTCATGTGTGGAGGACGGGTCTGCAGTTCTGTAAAGAACCCGTGTCCTCCTTCATTAGGAAACAGCTTGGCGGTGAATCATGTATGTAAAATACCTGCAAATTCAAATAATAGGAAAAACATGGGCTGGAAATGAGTTTTTTCAGTCCTAGAGCAGAGCGGCTATGTGTGCATTTCTGAGTCACCGTGCCCCTGCCTCTACCCTTTCCTGTTTGCCAACCCGATTTCCAGAGTCGCCCTTTGTACTTTCATGTGTGGGTGCTGGTGACCCGAACTATTTCACAAATGCCTCTTTTCATTTCCTCTCTCCCCTCTCTTTTAACTCTTTCCTTCAGCTCTGCCAATATCCCAGGATACACCGGGAAGGTTCATTTCGCAGCCAGCCACCCGGCAAATTCTGATATTCCATCAACAACCCCATCACCAGACTCAGAAGTGCACCGGTAAGTCTGAGTCCTATTACTCAATGTGCTCAGATACACTGGAGGCAGGCGGGGGTCGGGGGAGGGATCGTCATTATGGTTATTCCATTAAAGAACAATTACATATGAAGAGTAAATTTACATCATTTTTAAAAATGGGGTGTCAAGTCCAAAAGACAGAAGCGTTCATCTTCCTGCTGTTGCTAAAGGAGCCTACGAAGATTCTTAAAGTGTGTTAGGTGAGCGACATCTTTACCTCTTGGACTTACAGCTTTGCACCCATAGCACACTTCTGCGTGACCAGCAGAACACGGGTGGATGCTGGGAACCCATCGCATGAGCCACATATTTACTCCCTGTGAATCACCGCCTTAGTTTTCATGAGACAACATTCTGTTGAAAGTCACATGTATTTTTAAACACCATTTTACGAATCGAAAGCAGGAGATCTCAGATGGAAGGCTCTTGTGGACTCCGTTATTTGGAGCTGCCAGAGAGAAGCAACGCATTATTGTTCATTATAACTCAAATCTGAAAATGTTTGATGGAGGTCCTGGGCTTGCAAATAACATGACACAGTCTTGAAAATGCAAATGCGGTCTTAAAGGGGTCCAGTTGCTGGTTCCTGCAAATAAATAAACTATCCTGGGAGGTCCCTGTGCGTCTTGGAGGAGGAGGGAGGTGGTTCTCCCCCAAAGGGTGCCTTTGCCCCTTTTGGTAGAGAATCCATTCATTTATCCAACATTTATTGAGCATCCACTCTGGGCCAGGCACCATTCAAGGCCCTGAGCACACGTGATTCCGGCTCTCAGGAGCTTACGTTCTGGTGTGACAGACAGCACAAAAGCACACAAGTAACTGAAGAAATAAAATGATTTTAGAGTGCTATGTGCTGCCAAGGAGAAAAGGTGGGGAGGTGTAGTAGGTAGGGCCTGGACAGGGTGCTGAGTCAGCTTGGCAGTCCGGGAGGGCTTTCTGAGAAGGTGACCTTCAGGCAGAGTCCAAGCCATCCCACTGGATTTCTTACATGTTCTGAAAGGGGGCAACTGGGGAGAGCCTCGTGGGCCCTAGTGGTATTTTCTATTTATTCTCACGCCTTTACTGGTTCATTTGTATGTGCTTTCACTGGGTCAACCAAGTTCGTGGTTCTCCAGGAATTCACAAGAACTAGACCCAGTTTGCAAGGAGCTCAGAGTCTAGCCGTGAGCAAGAAACACACAACCACAGTAGAGGATGACGCATGTCACCCTAATACTGTCACTCACATGGGTGAGCGCTTCGTCTACACCAGGCTATCCAAGTGCTTTGTACTTACCAAGTCATCTCACCAACCCAGAAACCCTGTGAGGGCTCTTGTTTCCCCATTTTACAGATCAGGACAGTGAGGCAAACAGAAGATTTCAGGGGATCCGCATGGATCCACGTGGGGGGCACTAAGGAAGGCTTCGCAGAGGAAGGGGTTCATGCCGTGACCCTTGGTCTCATAGGTATCTGCGGGCCAGGCTGTGTGTGGAAGGGCTGGCTTATTCCAGGGATCCCACATGCGAAGCCCCTCACCACACAACCATGGAACCATAAGAGGGCCGTGTGGGGCACCCAGATCATTGCACACCCTGTATGCAGGACCTGGTTCCTCAGGCAGTGACTGGGCACAGGGAAGTGCCTGCTGACAGAGGGCTTCATCAACTGATCTAAATTCTGGGTTTGCTGATTGCTTAGAACCTCTGGGTCACCTGATAAGAAACATTTTAAAGGAGGACATTGGCTTTCAAGGCTACTATTTTGCATTCAATCAGTTTTCTCTCAGGACACATTTTCCAAAGTCACAGATCCATTTGCAAAGGCAGGACTGATGGAAATTTAGACAATTAATGGATTTTATTTCACTGATGGGCCTAAAGAAACAATTGCAAAATTAAATGCATTCTGATGTCTGTTGTTTAGACATAGTGTCCACAAAGATGGAATCATACACTGTGTCTGGGTGGATAATGACAGGGGACAGACCCAGTTATGTCTTCCCAGGGCAAATGTGAACATTCCTGATCCCTTGCCTTCTTCCTTCATGATCCGTCATCTCTCCCCATACGTCTCAGACCACAGCTCTGATACCTGGTGGGTCTAGCACGTTTCCCCGGCCACGTGATCTAGCGGTTCCATGTTCTACTATATTTCAAAGAAATCTATTTCCAAGTGGAAAACCATCCTTCACTGTTACTGAACTGTTACTAATGCTATAATGCTCCTACTGCTGTTCCTGCTGTTCCTGCTGTCCCTAATGTTCCTGGTGCTGTTCCCGCTGTTCCTAATGTTGCTGGTGCTGTTCCCGCTGTTCCTGGTGCTGTTCCTGCTGTTCCTCCTGTTCCTACTGCTGTTCCTGCTGTTCCTAATGTTGCTACTGCTGTTCCTGCTGTTCCTGCTATTCCTAATGTCCCTGGTGCTCTTCCTGCTGTTCCTAATGTTCCTGGTGTTCTTCCTGCTGTTCTGCTGTTCCT
>NC_058414.1:4158105-4169811 GCF_002201575.2 Neomonachus schauinslandi
CTGTTCCTAATGTTGCTGGTGCTGTTCCTGCTGTTCCTAATGTTGCTACTGCTGTTCCTGCTGTTCCTACTGCTGTTCCCGCCGTTCCTAATGTTCCTACTGCTGTTACTTCCTGGGAAAAGGACTCGAGTCTTTTGGCCACACCCTCAAGCTCAGGTTTAGGCCCATTGCTGACCTCTGGTGAGCCCCACACTCGCCATCCCCCCACACTGCACACAGCTCTGTCATTTTGTCTCAGGGTGGGGACTGAGGACCCTCTGCGGTGGCTTCTTGGGGTACACATAGGCTCTGGAGACAGATGGTGGCAGCAACCCGAGGGTCACTCACAAGGAAGCGACCGAGCTCTGTTGGGCCGGGTGTCCCAACCCCTATCCCTGTGCCCGCTCCTAACGGCGCCCAACAGGCCCTGGGGCTTGGCAGCGAGAAAACACAGTGGGGCGGTCAGACTTTAAAAAGCTCTCTCTAACACGAGGAGGCCCCCTGGCCCTTGAGATCAGAGAACATCGGGCCTTTGAGATTCTCCTTCATGAAGCATCAGCTCTCAATTTTTGTGACACTATATTTAATGTATTTTTGCTGAAAATTCCCTGTGAAAGTGGGAGTCGAGGTCTCTCTCTGGTGAGTATCATGAGAACTTAGTGAGCTGACTTCCTCCTGATGGTGTCTGACTGATCTGCTGCATTTTTCCTGTTGTTTCTGAGAGGCGCTCCTGAGCCCAGGCTCTGGTATTCTGGGAAGCCCCGGTGCGAGGGGCTCGCACTGCCCCAGGGGGCCATGCAGGCTGCTTGTGCCTGCAGCCCATCTCCAAGTGTTCTGGTGGGTTCTCCCCTCCCTGCCCCCAACATTAGAATCTCTCTTCCCACCACTGCTTCTGTCTCCTTTCCCCCCAAAGAGGAGGTCTTGCTCTTCCAAAAGTTCATCCTTCCGTCTGAGCACTGGATCCTCTTCAACCCTGCTCCCTCCCTCTTGCTTGGGAAGAAACCTGGCCACCTCCCACCCCAGCCACCTCCCTGCTGTAGAAATTAAAGGTGTCCCCTTTGAGCAGCCATCCCTTTGTCTGCCCTCCTCCCTCTCACTCCTAAGCTTCTTTCAGAGGCAAACATCCCTTCCCCTGTCTGCCTCCACGCCCTCCCAGCCCACTCTCTGTCGACCTCTCGCAGTCTGCGTTCTGACATTGCCAGTCAACAGTGCTCCTGCCCACCAGATGTAGGCTGGTAAGACCACCAGGAGAGGCTGAACACTGAAGACTGTTGATGCCCCTTCGTGCAGAGGGTGGGCTGGTGCATTTGCCGTGGATCTTTGTGCCTGGGAGGTTGCAGTAGTCTGGGATTAAGGAGTTAAGGCCTTGAATGTCAATGCCAAGGGGTTGTGGTCTATGTGGTCCCGGTAACACATTTTGAGCAAGGTGTACAAAACACCACCTGTGCCTAAGATTGATATTGAGATGAGACACAGAATAGCAAGGAAAGAGATTAGTGGATGAGATTGAAGTGAGGGGCAGGGGTGGAGGAGGTGGGGGAGACCAATGTTGTCAATCTCCCATTTGGAGAGCGAGAGAATGCACATGGGGGTTTCTCCTCATTCCTGTTTCCAGGACAGTCCGGAGTTTCCTGTGCATTCCTTCACACCAGAGCGCCACCTGAACAGAAGCTTGAGTTTGTACTTCAACAGATGTTTTCCACCACACAATAAAATATTCTGACATCATGATAATCATAGCATTAAAAAGGTGCACCTGGGTGGCCCAGTCAGTTAAGTGTCTGCCTTCGGCTCAGGTTGTGATCCTGGGGTCCTGGGATCGAGTCCTCTACCTCTCTGGGCCCCTTGCCCCAGGCTTGCCAGTATAGGGACTTTGTGTTGTAACGTTGGAGTACCTCCTTTTAACTACATTTTCTATTCTATCTATTCTTAGCACCTACTGTAACTCTAGGCACAGAGTAGATTTTCAGTCAATGAAACCGATTACAATATAATGCATGTAATGCAATAAATGAGACTCAATGCAAATAAAAGAAATAAATGAAACAATGCACACAAGGATTAATCATTCCCAGTCTCTCTGTTATGTGCTCTCCTGACCCTCATTCACTCTCCTGAACATGTGTATTGTTAGTTGGGAAACAGATGAGGTTATATATTTTTATGTATATTTTATGGGTCATTTTTTTCTTTTTTTTCTCCACCCCCTTTATAGCATCTTACGGAAAGAAATGGAAGTTGATGTCTTCCGTCACCAGGCACCGCTGTCTCAAATGATCACAACTGTAAAACCCTACAATCCTTTCAATAAGAAGCATCAGGGAACTGTAGGATACTGACGAAGGCCTGCCCTCCGAGTGGGACTCATAAACCTCAGCCCTGGGGAGGCACTGCATATGGTACCATGGGGAAATAAAAGACCCAGACATGTTCTGGGTGTGTCTGTAGAGGTCGGATGAGGTCTGCAGCTCTTTTCTGCCTTAGGCAGAGTATTCTGGACCCCAACCTCAGTCACTCGCCTGACCCGGCCCTGGAGAGCCACTATTCCCTGATGGCAGCCAAGATTTTCTGGAAGTCATCAGTAGCAGCATTGTATTTCCAGAAGATTCCTCTTTAGAGTTGGAATGCCAGGTCTACCTAGAGGTTTCATGTCTTGGCCATGTTAATGCAGTGATTATAACTGCAGAGGGTAGATCGTAGATTTTGTGACCACAGACTATCCAATCAAAACCCCATATGTTCTTAATGGGAAGACTGAGTGGCTGAGAGAGAAAGTGGTGGTGTTCTTTTCAGATATGGTGTCACACAGGGACAACATCTATGATAATGAAGGACAAAATCATCCCTTGCCTGGCTGTAATATTTCTCTTTCAGAAAAAGAAGCATCTCCAGGCTCCATGAGGCTCAAGGGGCAGTTGTGACCAGTCACATCCGCTTTAGCATCCGTGTGTGGCCCGCCTGGGCCTTGGCCAAACACAGCACCAGCTCCAGAATCACTCAAGAGTGAACGTAGGCTGTGCGGGATCCCTCTGGCCCTGCAAATATAGTTTTACTTGTATACACATGAAGTTTATTTCTATTTGTGTACACGTATCTGTAGATCCTGTCAGAGTTTACAAGTGCTTTCACAAACCTTAGCTCATTTGATCCTGCAAACCCATAGCAAGCATTTCATAGGTACCTTGCTACTTTATGAACAGCCAAAGGCAAGGAAAAGCGAAGTATTTATCTCAGGTCATGCTACTAATAATTAGTAGGCTTAGAACTAGAACCCAGGCTTTCCAAATTTAGATACCGTGCCTCCATTTCTCTACAGATTGTATAACAGAAATGGACAAAAGACAAAAAAAAAAAAAAAATTCTTCCTATGTTCCTAGACTTTTTAGAAGTATTTCTCAGGGTCTTTCTCCTGCTTTCTTCTCCCAAGCGGTTCTGAATGAGATAGTGATCCTACAGAACTTCAAGCAAATGTGTAAGCCCTGCTTATCCCTTCGAAAGGCAAAATCAGCTATGTTTGTTTGGGGATTGGGTACTGCCTCAGTTGACAGCCGTAGATCTGGATGTTGGCTCTTTGGACCCTCTCTATGAGCTGCCTCTCTGCCAGAAAGAACAGGAAGACATGTGCCCATGCATCCTGGGAAGCTTGACTTGCCTTCACGGAAAAGGAATGGCTTCACCTGAACCCAATCTTGTAGCTTAATTATTTTCAGAACAAGCAATTCTGTTAAAAAAAAATAAAACTCAGACCATAACAAAAATCTTCATCTCTGGAAGATTCTCACCCAAACACAAACGGGAAGGATTAGCCCTGTCCAGGAAGTAGATTAATGCAGGTTCCAGAGATTACATTTTGTGGTAAACATCCCTGGCAGGCCACTTTGTCAGGAGGTGTTACTGCTCAAGATCAGAGGCACCTGCTTATTGTTCTGGGCCTTTCTGTGGTAGAGCTCTAGCAGCACCTGATCTTGACATTCTGCAGCCTAAGATAATTATTTCCATCCTCGATAGTGCAGGTAACTGGACACCTCTCAAAGCAGAGGTGAGCACCTTCAAAGCTGCTTCTAGAAGAATGCTGGCTTTGCCTGCAGCATCCCCAGGCCATGTCCAGCAGAAGAAAGATGGCAGCTCTCCATTTGCACCATACCTAGTTCTGACTTGTTTCCTATGAAGAGAAAAGCAAATCCTGCTCACCCACGATCTCGAATCCAAGGCCAACATAGAAGTATCAACCCAGCTGTATTATTCGGGTTTCCTTGGTTAGCAGTTCAGATGAAAATTGTAAAAATTAAGGAAGACCGCCTGAGGGATATGCAACTGCTCTTCAAGATCTGAAGTCTGCTCTTGGGTCATTCTGATGCACTGGGAGCTGACATATCTGTGCCTCCTTGGATTAGCCACTTGCCCGTTGCCTTCTCTCCCCAGAGCATGGGCTGCCTACAGCTTTACTCTCTGGGCTTTTATTTATCCCTAGGGATGACCCAAACGCAGAGAACCTCTGCAGTTTCCATAAAACTTAGGTGGAAGATAGTGTTCGAAAGTCTTAGAGTTCGCCCGTAAGAGAAAATGCAAGCCAATAAGCTTATTCTAGAAGATAAGGATATTACAATGTAATATTGTAAATATGTTACTCAAACTCAATAATATGAAAGTATGATACTCCTGACAGAGAAGAGGAAATCTAGAAATAAACAGATAAAGAAATTATGTCAAACCCCAGAGTACAAGTTAGATTTGTTTCAATAGATGATACAGAAACAACTGTTTGGAAACAAAACAGAAAAATACATCCAGGTCTCTCCCATAAATCAAAAGGAATAGAGCTTTAAATGGATAACTGACAGTCTAAGTCAGGTTACCTGGAAATTCAGGAGAATTGGTTTATTAGGTGGGGGAAATTTTTTCCTGATGCACCCAAAGCCAGAAATTATGAAGAAAAAAATTAACTACTTTAACTTAAAAAATACCACTGACATTTTTTAAAGAAAAACCTGTTGGCAAAATATGTCAGACAAAAATTCATATCCTCACTCTAAAGACAGTCCATGATGAGAAAAAAAAAAAAAGATTACACCAATAGAAACAAGGTAAAGGATATTAATAAATACACTCAAAAATAAGAAATATAAGTGGCCAAAGACCAGATGATATATTGACACCTGAGGAGTATTAGAGACATGACTGTCGTATTTCATGTTCCACCTGCTGATCGGTGCTGGTAAGAAAAGATCCACAGCTTTGTTTTCCAGGAGTAGGACCTGACACTGTTAACACCTTTCCAGAGGGCAGTTGGCACTGTTTCCAGAACTTTTCCAGGTGGCAAAGGTTCAAACTTAGTAATTTTACTTCTAGGATTTTGTCAAGCAAAGGATTACACCAGTGAGCAAATGCGTTTATATAAAGAAACTGAAGGTACGACAATTTATGACAGAAAAATTAGAAACAACTTAATGCCCATTGAGAGAAAATTCAATAAATTGCAGTACATGAATATACTAAATACAATATATGTGTTAAAAAGACAACGGAGGTCTCTATTATCACGGAAAGATGTACATGCAATTATTGGTAAGTGTAAAAAGCAGATTTTTACAACAGTATGTATTTAATTATCCTATTTTAATTTTAAATGGGTATACACAGAATAATGTGGGGAGATATAAAACACGTTAAGGGTAATTGCATATTTTACTGTTACAGCGACATGTATTTCTTTAAAATTGGAAAACTTGAAAAGTTATAAAAAGCCAATATCCGTGAACTATCAGATTTTGTTTTTCAGATTTTTTTTTCTCCTTTAATGAATTCAGTGCCAAGGAAACATTTGCCCCTCCTAAAGAACTGCTGTGTGAGTGTGAGAATTATGTAAGCCACCCACCTCAATCTTTTCTAAAATTCAGTGGTTTGTAATATAGATAGGTGTGAAATTACATGGGTGCCCCAAGTGGAAAATGTTAAAATGGAAAGTGCTTCCATTTTCACATGCCTGCCAGGAAGCTCAAGGCTGAATTAAATCAGTACATGAACTTAGAGATGCTAACAAACTTGATTCAGGGTTCCACATTCAAAACCGATACCCAACGGAGCCTCTTGAGTCATTCTGGGAAGTGGCATGTCTGAGAACCACTTGTTCTCTACCTGCTTTTTCTCCTTTCCACATAGTTTCAGATTTTTCTGTTTCGATTTTAAGATCCTTGTGATAGGAGATGCCCAACTGGTGGGGGAAACCAGTAGGTCACAGATCACATTAGAAATGTTGAACATGTTTCTTGTTAGTGTTTCACGCACCAGATGGAGCGCTGACCCGCGGTAGGGAAACCCAAGCCTGGACAGTATAGTGTAAATGGGGTGGGTCTTCGTGGTTGGTCACCCTCCCGCCCTGAAGGTGTCGCCAGAAGCAGGTGGTTGGGGGTAGAGGCGCCAATGATCTGGTAGCAGGAACAACCTGACTACCCGGAACCATGTTCTAATAAATGAGAATTTTCTAAATTACACCCACTCGTTCCACGAAACCCAGGCAGACTGGATTATTTTCATCTCTAGGAATCATGGCGTTCTGCATTACAGTCTATAAACTGCTAAAGAAGAAACATGCCAAATAGCTACAATTAAATGAGGAAAATATATAGCTTCAGGATCAATTTTTTAAAATATCTGCTTTGAAGGTGGTGTTTTCTTTCTCATGGCCAATCTCGTGTAACCCCCAGGAGGCAAGGAGGCATTCTGGCTAGGAGCAGGGGTTTCAGAGTCGCTCTGAATGGGCTCCAAGTCTCCAGGTTCACTGCTTCACTGCTCTGAGCCGCAGCTTCTGGGAGAAAAATAACACTGGCCTGATAGAATGATGGAAATGATGGTGTGATTACAATTATAAACACAGGCATAACAGTAGCCCCGAGAGTACGCAGAATCTCATTACCTGACATAACATGTGAAGGTGATCCACACTCTTCCCGGGCGTGCTCAGTCCTTCAACAAGTACCCCAAGACACAGCAGTGTGCGCCAGGCCTGCAGTCAGGAGCCCATGAGGTCCTCGCCAATATTGTGGGGTCTGGGTCAACAAGCCAACGGGAGCAGTCGATAAAGTCATTAAACACTGATTGCACTGAGGAGACTACGGAGAGTACCGGCATGGATAATCTTTCATACAAATGCACAAATTAAATCCCTCGTGTGGTCAATGGAGTGATTTTGTTTCAAAACATTATGCTGCATTAAAAAAATATGCGGCATTTTTCAGAATAAAGAATATGACTTCCTATCGTAAGAGAGGTGTACCTCTGCGCACGCACACACACATACGTTTAAGGAATGATTAGGTAGAATTAATTCTGTATCTTTACCATAAAAGACCTTGGTTTACCCAAATTCATAATCCTTCTGAAAAGGGGAATTATTTCATTACATTGGGGTGTGGAAACAGCAACTGCTAATCTGTAAGGCGCTGGGCATCTAGTAGGCGTACCTGAAGAACCCAAATCGGCATGTTGGGTAAATACCCACCCCCTCCCCCCCCCAGAATTTACTGGTTTAGGGCCACTCGTCTATGCTCAATTAGGTAAGACGACAAAGGCAACAAAAGTCTTCTTTATAAACCTGCATAAGAAGCCAAGTGTTCTGATCCAGGCCCCACAGTCTCAGGGCTTTCTCTCCGAATGGTATTCAGATGCTCTACTGCAGTTCTCTCAAAGCACTTGTGTGTGCTGATGGTGGTTGGTTTTGAATGCACTCACAAGGGCTGTTATCAGAGCACTTCACATCCCTTAAACCTAGTTCCTCATACATGGGCGAACACCGACATTGAAAGGTCGCGCTGCCTGCTCATCACACCTGCTGATCATGATGCACAGGAAGATCTCCTGAGTGCCACCCCCACACACAGTCACCCAGAGTAGGTTTCCAGGGCAAACCCCACTGGCTCTACCTTGTGAACGGTAAACAAAAGCAGCTTTACTTCCTTGCTTTCACAGTTTGGACATAGAGCGATAAAGTGTCAGTAGAAATCTATTTTTCCAGTGTTGGCAGTCCGTTTTTATGTGCCTGTTGTGGGCAGAGCCACGAGATACAACATAGAGGAGACTTGGCAGTGTAGTGGGGAGGACAGAGGGGCAGGTGCAGGGTCCCTGGGTAGTAGGGTCCTTGGCAGGGAGAGTCCAGGGGATCTGTATGAAGGATTGAGGTGGGGTGGGATGGTCCGGTTCCAAGGCCAGCCCTGGGCCCCCAGGTGGGATTGTGAGCTTTGGGGCAGGTCAAAGCAGAGTCAAGGGAAACCCCAGTCAGAGAGACTGGGAAGAGGAGGTCCTGGAATCATGTGGTCTAATTTTTGCGGGTCAGAGTGTCCAAACCCAAATTGGCATGTTGGGTAAATACCCACCGCCTCCCCCCCCAGCATTTACTGGTTTAGGGCCACTCGTCTATGCTCAATTAGGTAAGATGACAAAGGCAACAAAAGTCTTCCCTGATAGGGTCCCTACATGGTCGCATTTTCAGCCAGGTGTGTTGTGTGTCCTTCGTGAGATGGCGCTGAGACCACTGTGAGCAATTGCAGATGCCGCATTCAAACACTGAAGCAAGACAAAAATGGCAAGATCACAGCCGCTTTAGATGCTGGGGAGATGTAGGCTGGTTTCTAAGGGAACATTGGCCCTTCTGTCCTCTCTGTTCACCATGACTCTGGGTGGTGTGGCCTCTACTCGGGCTCAGCCCTTGGGGCTTCTGTCCACCTTACACTGAACTCTGCACACAACATGGGCATGGTGGGAGAAAACACTGGCACTCAGCCACTTGGACCCACCAAAGAGGAGGCTCATGGCTTCAAAATAAATCCAGGTCTTGAGGGCAGGTTTGGCCTACAAGGTACCAACCACCATGACCAACACCAATGCCAATGGAGGGGCATTCAGCCTCATAGCTGGTGACATGCTCCATGGCAATGCAGCTGCCCGACACTCTCACAGATGGCTTTCTGCTTTCACATTTATTGTCATCATCATCAGATACAGACTAAATGTGTAATCAAGTAAATTACCTAAGATATAGTATGGAACTTAAAAGTATATAAAACGCTACCGCATATCCAGAAGATGAGTCTGAATCCATGTCTGATAATACTAGTATCCATCTGTCTATCTATCTGTCCATCCATCCGTTTATCTATTTATCTATCTATTTCTCTATCCGTCTGTCCATCCATCAATCATCCGTCCATCCATCCATCCATCCATTTGTTCATCTATCTGTCTGTCTGTCCATCCATCTACCCATCCATCTGTCCATCGATCTGTTCATCTATCTATCTACCTACCTACCTACCTATCCATCCAGCCATTCATGTATTTACAATCATTCTACTTCAACCTTACAAGTCTTCTTGACTTTCTCTTTCCTTTAGGAAAAGACTTATCTCTCCTAATTTGCTCATCAAACTAGGGTCAGTAATAGGTATTTTAAATTATTGGTTTTCTTGGTTTTGTTATTTAAAAGACTATGTCTCAACTGCCATCCAGTAAAGGTCACAGAAATATTAATATACTTCTAAAACAGAGGACCAAAAGGCTCAGCTTTCAGCACAAGTTAAAGTGTGGTGTTGCAAATTGCAGAAAATCAGTGGCCTGTATCTCTCCAAGAATTATTTCATAATGAATTTACCAGTTGAGAAATAAAAGGACCTCTCTGGAGTCAGCCTTATACATAAAGCAGTGAAATATACACAGAGACTGTGGATTTTCAAGGAGACCTCCTGAGAACAAGGGGACAGGTGAGTGATGTCCACATGCCCTGGGCAGGGATGGGAAGGATCCGAATGATCTGGACCTCAGTCACGGCTCAGGGCAACAGTACAAACTCATTTCTTAAAGGAGTGTGTGAGGAGGAAAAACCTGCAGGGTACATGGTGGGATAGCAGGTGTGGGGTGTGCCCTGCTCCCTATGTTCCTGAGGGATAGTCTGGTGGAAACATCCCCCACATGTGATTCCTGTTGGCAGACACAGATAGAGCTCCATATCACCCAGGGAGTTCTGGCTGCTGCCTGTTTGGGTAGCTCTGATCTTTTGTGCAGTGAAGTCAGCTCTTGGCTCCACAGACCAGTGGAGGAGCCCTCCAGTCCTCTAATTGGAGCCTGGCTTCTGTAAAGGCCAGTGTGTGGGGCTGTGCCATGCCCCAAAATGGTGGCTGGACAACCACATCCTGTGTAGGGTGGGTGCTGGGCTGCCCCCGGAGAAGGCTCCCAAAAGCTCAGACATGGAGATCATCATACCAGGGAGATGAGAGCTCCTGGTAATTCTCCAAAGCACAGGGACAGTTGCAAAACCCTTGACCTCTTCTGCTTAAAAGGTGAGGTTAGCTAAGGTGGGGAGTGATGTTGTTCATGTTGGCTGTGGTTTGACCGTAGTTCTTTTGAATTCTTTATGGTTTGTCCTTGAGGGTGCCTGGAGTCTCGGGCTCCTGAAAGAAGGTTCTGTTCTTCAGAAAAAGCTTCAGCCTCCTTCCTTTCTCACAGACCCAGAGAGAGGTGCCCTTTCCATTAGAAGCACCTCTTGTGAGGGAGTTGCTCACTTTCACTTCCTGCCTGAGAAGAAAGCGGTGTGTACTGAAGTGGAGGGTGACAGGGAGGGGCAGGACAGGGCCTTCACAGGGGTCAAGAGGGGAGAAATCATTCTGTGTACGGAGGGACCCCGAATTCTCACTGCTGCCCTTCCTGGGGTCTGGCCACTGAATGTGGGATTTGATATTTGATTACTCTTGGTCGAAGCTTTCTCCTGATTCAGAATTTTTATCTTCCCAATTCTCTGACTTTCTAAATATTCACATGGATATCCCATGAAGATTATGATCTCTTCCCTTAGAAAGGGGCCGTGCGCTTACTCCCTACCCTTGCGGCTGACTCACAGACCCATGTCAAAGTCAGTGTCCCCTCAGTGCAGAGTGGGGAGATGCACAGGCTCTGGTACTTTCCTTGATTTATGGCAAGAAATTTATGTCCTTGACGCTTACATTTTGTAATGGAAAAATGCTGGGTTGTTGAGGATGTTCAAGGAGAGAACATACATAAGTACCAGGCACATTAGAGACATTCAACACATAATAACATTGTTATTATGAGAAATAACTCTCCTCTGAAACAGATCATGGCTCCCCTTCTTGTGCTGTATGTGCTGTCCATGTAACAAGCAGCCCTTCTCCCACCCCGCATAGCACCAGTGGTCCATGTTCTATGGCCTCTGACCCTGCTCAATCTCAGCAATCCTGATGAGCCAGGGACACCATGACTCACCCATGTGCCAAAGCCAGAAGCTGAGAGTCACCCTACCTCTAATTTGGATTCTATTTTGTCTCTCTTTTAATATAGCTGTCAAATAAGTCTCCTTATTTCTGTGACTCATCATATTGCCTTACTTTGGTTTTGTATGTAAAATATAGCAATTATCTCCTTGTAATGAAAAGATCCATTTATGTATTTTTCTTTCCCATTCTTTGAAGCCTGGGACCATGTTTTATTTATCTTGGTATCAACCAGGGCCCTGTACCTCGTCAGGCATGTATTAGGTAGTACTTGAAAATATCTGTGTGATAAAGGAATGGAAGGATGGATGGATGGATAGACATATGGATGGATAGATGGATGGATGGATGAATGAATGAACATATGGATGGGTGGGTGGATGGATGGACACATGGATGGATGGATGGATGGATGGATGGACATATGGATGGATGAACATATGGATGGATG